>NC_141598.1:46160964-46350964 GCF_047967505.1 Dipteris shenzhenensis | reverse complement strand
GCATTGTTGTTGCTGGTTGCTGTTGGTTAGTGAGATTTGATGGCCTGCGGTGTGGAGAGCTTCGTTGACATAGTAGATGGCATTGCATGTAAAGTTGGGAGCGGTTATCGGCTGGAGTCTTCGGTAAAGGTGCATAGCCAAACGAGCTTAGTCAGGGCATTGGGCCGTCGTGTGCAGTAGGATCGTCTGTTTGGAGTCCGCTTGAGGCTAGGTGTGCCTTTCTATGTGCTGTGAAGAATAGCCGTCACAGTAGTCGACCGTTTGTTGCTCCCGCTAGCTATCTAATAGCTGGCTAGAGGAGATGACTGTGAGGCTGGGTTACTAATGCTTATCGTGCATTTGGAGAAGGTTGCTGAGCTCTAGAAGTTGGTTGGAGCACGTTGCTTGCCTCTAGGTTGCCATGTGTTTTGCAACTAGAGTTCTAGAGAGGCCAAATCCTCAAAGAACCTCTCGAAACTAAAAAATGGACCTCACATAACCCTCTCACTCACAATGTGATTTTTATAACAGAAAGACTTTTGAAACTCTCTCTCAAACCTTTCAAATATCACCTCACATTAAAAATTTAAAAAGGGAGGAAGAATAGAAGAAGCATAACTGTCTCAATAGAAATGAATCAAGAATGAATATAAATCTCCCTCTTGAAAGAATGACGAAAATATCTAAGAAATGAAAGGAAATTTTCTCTATTACTAAATGAACATAATTCTTTCATTCAAAATGAATGGAAACTCTCTCAATGGAAGTGGGCTCTCATGGAGAACACTCAAGAGAACCCTCAAACTCTCGATCACTCTCATTCTCACAAGAATTGCAATGCCTCAGTAGAAGGCAAGGGAGCTTTGATACCATGACAAAATATGAAGAGGGGAGAGGAGAAGAGTGGAGATGAGGAGAGAGGGAAAAACTAGAGAGCACACCACAAATGACTAACTAAACACTAAATTTAGTTGAAATTGAAAAATATAAACAAACCCTTTTAGGGTTAGGGTTAGGGCATCTAACTCTTTCCTTTAAAGCACTCTATTGGTGTTAGTGCTATACACATATAATCATATGATGTTGAGCATGGTTTCTCAACACACCTTTGTGCACCCATAATCAAAATCCATCATATTGTCAATTATATGGATGGCTACCTTGCTGTAGGGTTTGAAGGAAGTGAGCTTCACAACCATCAGATGGTCATGTAGCTTTGGGTTCGCCAATTTGATGAGGAAGCATGGCAACATTCTCTTGCGCTCATCCTCTCATGTGGTTCATAGTGGGAATTGAGGTGTTTGATCCCAGAAATATAGTCTTGAAGGGATTCATTATCATTATGTTTCACCTCATACAACTGATTGATCGGGCTCCACTTGTGACCACTGGGAGCAAGCCCTACAATGAAGGATTTCCACAATGCCTCCAAGTTGACTTTATCCTTACGGTCGAGGGCCCTATACTTTATACATCTAGGCTAAGGTTGAATGTGTTAACCATTTCTAGATCTTTGGGAGCATCGAATGCTTCACATATTTTCTCAAATTGCTCCACATGGGAGACCAGAACTCCTTCTCTGAGAAATTTAGTTATTAGCTTGGAGATGGCTATGGTCTACTCCTAGAGGGATTGGTGTTCCCTGCTAGAAATATGGGTATAGTCGGGGGTGGAACGGCCCTCTTCCTAGTGTGTCCACCAAGATGTGCATCGCCTCATCCGATAGCACTATTTGGGAAGCTTGAGGAGGCGGCACTGTTTGTGTCTTAATAGGACGTAGAGGCAGCCTCAAGCCTTGCCCTAATAACGGGGTCCATTGGTTTGCCAATGCCAACATTGGGGTTGTAAAGCCTACTCCCCCAAACATCGAGGTTGTAACTATGGGAGTAAACTATCAAGCTTCCTACGGGAGTAGGTTACCAGGCATCTACATGGATGCTTCTTGCATTGGTCTGTAGGGTGGGACTGGGAAGGGCACATAGTCGGTGGCTTGTGGTGGGTCTGTACGGTGGGACTAGGAAGGGCACATAGTCGGTGGCTTGTGGTGGCTAACGGCAAATGTTGGGGGCACCTGGAAGGTTAGGGGTTCATAAGGGTTTCCCCCTTGGAAGTCTTGTGAGTTTCCAAGGTCAGGGTTTTGTCTTGCAAAGTCCCTCATCCATGGGTCTTGATCTTCCATGCGCTTTGGGTTAGGGTGCCTACTCAAGACTTTGGGTCTTGAGTCTACAAAAATGGCCAGATGAATTATGGAAAAATCAAATGAAGATACCCAATCTGGAAATGGATGCAACGAGAGCCACATTAGCATAGTTTTTTCTACATTCACTTTGGAGTCAAACAAAACAACAAATTGATCTTAAATGTCCATAAACTGATGGAGATTTTCTGGATTAGCTAGCAAAATATTAACGTTATCATTAGCAAACATTTGCGATGAAAATGATGAGACTGATTTGGCAAGGGTGAACCGCGCAAAGAGCCGGAGGCCAGATGATTGTCAAGTTATTGGAGGAGAGGTTCAGTAACGATGGCAAAGAGAAGAGGCACAGGAGGGAAACCTGGGGGGACAGAGCAACACAGTGGGAAGGAGAGGTAGTGGTAACCATTAATAGCAACCATGGGGAAGAGGCATTAGAGAAAAAAACTTGAGTCACCCTGCAAAAACTATCTCCAAAACCTAGCTTTTGCATTACCCAAATCATGAAGGACCAGCTTACTCGATCATAGGCTTTCTCTAAATCCATGTTGAGAAGTAGAAAACATTGATTCTGAGAAATAGAGAGATTGATAGCTAGCAAGACGTTCAAAATTTCCTTGTGTATAGCTTGCCCATGAAGAAACCCATACTGCTTTAAGTGCAAACACCATGAGAGAATAAATTTGATATGCATTGCCATTACTTTGGCCATGATTTTATATGCCCCATTTAGTATGGTTAATGGATGCCAATCTGAAGGTAGAAGATGATTAGTGGACTTGGGAATTATTTTTATCAATCCTATTTTCACTGCCGCTGGCAATTCACCAATCGAACAACAATGATTGAGCAAAAGCGTAACATCCGGACCACATATGCCAATACCACTGGTAGAAATCTATTGGAATGCCATCTGGACCCAGTGCCTTTTCTTGAGCCATAGAGGACACTACAATTGAAGCTCAAAGTTAGTGAAGGGTCGTTGAAGGAGGATCCTCTCATGCATGTGATACAGAGGGTTTCTTGGTAACTAGTGCATCCCCCGAGCGGGAGAGTTTGCAACGATCATTGGGCTTATGCAAAGGCATCTTTCTGCTATAGTTGGCACATCACCTCCTTCAGTGCTGCATTATGAGCATCAACTTCGATCTTTACTTCAACCAACTGGGGTATTTAAAAAACCACTCAACTAAAATTTTCAACCCAATAAAGCCACCCCTCTTTACTTATGAACTAAGTAATTTTTTCTAAAGTTGAATTGAAAAACCCCTCATGTTATTGTAATCTTGTTAATTTTTTGAAAATGTGAATTACAATATCCCTCCTTTTGAATGCACGTGGTACACTAAAATTTTATGAGAACCCCTCAAGCTCTCCCGTCACCTACGTACCATTCATATCCTGCATGATAATAATAGATTCTTGGGCCCTTTTGTCTCGTACCCTATCGAAAAAGAAAGTGGATGGTCTATCACCAAATTCTAACCACCACAATCTAGCTTAGATGCGAGCTGCTACCAGACATGATGTTCCAAAGCACGCAAATGCAATTCCAAAGATGCTAAGTAGTGGCAACAGAAAAGGATCACCCGGTGAATCCTAGATGGAAGACAATAAGGAAGCTCAGAGGTCAGAAAGTCTGGCCTAAAATAATTGTTGAAAATGAGTGTGACGATGCCCATGCGATTTGCAGACATTTGTAACATTGCTAATAGCCTATTCCCATCGATGCACCAATGAGGCATGAACATGAGCATCCCACCATGCAATGGCAATGTCCAAAGAAAGATATATTCATTCTAAAAGGTGGTGGAGCTTTTCCTACCTCAACTCCCCTAGCCAACATGAATTTGAAAAGCAAGGGTAGATGGTCTAAAGCAACCATAGAATCCAGGGAGCTCTCTCTCCACCCGTGGATCCATGCACCAAGCCCTGTGAGGCAAATAAATCTAGTCCAAGTGGGCAGCACATGTTGAGATATGGTGCCATGAGCACATAATGAAATTTTCGTGGACACTTTGCCATTCATTTCCTCTTGAGAGAGTAGAGAGATTTCGGGTGTTAGATTCTTATGTGAGAAAGATATTTGCTCTTATGTCTATTTAGAATTTTATGAGAGGTTTATTGTGAGTGTGAGAGAGAGAGAGAAGGCTCTCTACACACACCCATTGGGCAAGGGAGACTAGAGAAATCTGATTTAGGAAACAAGCAAATGCACAATCGGCATTGGGCTTTGTTGGGATCCTTCTATCGTGAGCACAGAGAAGGCATCCTGGGCGGAGCGCCATGGACGTTACCTTTGATGCAAGCTTACGCTTTCTAGTCTTCTTCCTTCGTCTCAGTAGCTCGCCAGCACTGGCTGCAGCCAAAACAATAGAATCAAAGGTCCTCATGCCATCCACGAGCTTCATACTGGATTTGATGTGGCAGCAACGATGCCTCCCATTTCTCGAACAGTGCAACAGCACCATCGCCGCTAGCATAAAAGCTTCCTTCTCTACACCAGAATTGCAAGCAGCCAGCGAGATGAACTGACAGTAGCGACGGGACCTCCTACTGCCCGGCGGCTCAGCTCAGCTCCACATAGAGCTCACAACAACCCAGCCCCGACGATCTGCAAAATGGTTTAGGAGCTCAAGGGCTCCCTCAACACCTAGCAACGACCTTCTCGTCCACAGCCTTAATAGGCAGTGCAACTGGGCGACTCCATCTCCGCCAGACTTCAGACGCACACAGAGCAGCGAGCCAACGGGCTCTCGGGTCTCTCAGTACAAACTCCTTCATGGGAAGAGCTTGGAGCAGGAAGGTGTTGAAGCAACCACCGCATCGCCTTCGCTCTCCACCGCGTCACCGTCGTAACTGCAGAGAAGCTTCAAAGCCTTCATGGTAACCTTAGGACACGTGGCAGATAAGCCCATGATCTTGTTAGAGCTATGGTTAGATTGAAGATCACCATGGTTAATGTTTTGAGCCTTGGTTGAGTATGTGGTTAAGTTTAACCGAGGTGGTTAAGTTAGTGGGGTTAGGTTCAGTTGCTTGGACCATGGTTAAGTTTGATTAGACTTGAGTTAATTCAGTTCAGTTAAAAGATTGCCATGTCCACATGGCATAGTGCCAACTAAGCACGCAGTCCCTTCACAAGCACACTTTGTAAGCAACATATGAATCCATATGCCACACCACCCTCTTCTTCTTAAGAACTTTGACAAGCTGTAACTTCCAATCTAGGAAGAATTTGCACGTGCTCCAAAAAGGAAAAGTGATCGCCTTTTCAAGCTCTATGCGCCTATCAAGTTAGAATCATTGTATGTAATTAGATACTACCATTGAAGCAAAACAAAGCTCATGGTAAGACCTTTGCAACAAATGGAAAAGCAACGCATGAATGTACAAAGCATGCTAGAAGCACAAGTGCATGAGATGACCATAGCATAGAACATGGCATCCACACATAAGGATTAAGGCACATGGAAGAACAAAGCATCATGCATCAAGCTACATCAAGCAAAGAAGAAGACAACATCGACAACATGTATTAAGAAGCAAAAGCCTTGCCACCTTTAGCCCACACATTTGTAAATCAAACCTGACCACCTAAGAGTAGCCATGTAAGCACTCAGGGGAGGTATTGACATGTAAAAGCCACACTTGACCACCTTATGTAGCAAGGTATGCACTAAGGGGACATGATGGAATGTAAACTCACATCTGACCACCTTGCGGTAGCCAATGGATCATGGCACCAAGGGGAGGTGTTGAGATATGGTGCCATAGTGCATAATTAGAGGCTAAGGTATGGTATATGAATGTATTAAAGTAGCCACCCTAAGATGTGGACTACATGATCTGAGGATGTGGATCAAGGACAGAGATATAGATTAGAGGATCCCATATGTGTTGACTATTCTAAAGGCTCTCTCTATATAAGAGGCCTATTATGTATTGTTGATTACACATTTGCAATAGATTGAGTATTGCCTACCGTATGTCTCTGTCATGAAGTTCTTCTATGGTATGATCCCCCTTGATCTTTTGCTAATTCCACGTTGGACTAGGAGAGCACGATCCACACTTTCATAGCATGCCACAAAGAATCACTATGCCTATTGTGCCAAGTAAATCTCCACTGCGAATGAAGCCTAAGATAAGAACACTAGTCAAAAGCTCGCATGCAGAAGTAAAAGCTTGCCATGATGTCTCTTCATCTTGAGAGAGGTCTGACGTGACATGAGACCGATCTGAAACCTGTGTAGTCATATTCAAGTCCCCCAAAAATATCACATGCTGGCCATGGAAATTTGATTGCATGCAATCCCAAAGTCTAGCTTGCTCTTGTGAAGCGTGAGGACCATAAAACGAAACCATAGTGAACTCTTGCACCTCAAACTAGAGGGAGGTCACCACAAAACATAGGGTTAAGGTCGGACCAAATCAAAAGCGCTGATCCACCTCGACCACTCAATGGACAATTCACAAATACAAAATACCTTGGAAGAGTAAAGTCAGAAATCTCGAAAGGCCTGACCTTGAGATCCTGTAAAGCATACACATGTGGACGCAACCTCCAAAGAAGCCTCAAGACATCTGCCATCTTCCAATGGGAGCAGACTCCCTATATATTCCAACTGTGAATAGAGAAATTTGGCTATGATTCTGCATGCACTCAACAATCAGGCGGGCCATGACATCCTCACCCTCTGTAAGTTCTGAAAGGGGTGCATAAAGGTTGGTGGAGGAAGATCTCTTCCTCATAGCCCCTTTAGCAGCTCGAAGAGACTTAGCCTTGAAATTTTGACTTGGTGGCGCAAATTCAGCATGTGAAGGTGCCACGTGCTGACTAGAACATGCCATGTGGTTGACTGCATGAGAAGCTTTGTTAACATGGCTACTATGCCTCGGGGTTACCAGGGTTAACCGGCCCACCGAAAGCGTTAATGGCATTGCTAATTGTAGGAGCTCATTGCTGTATGTCAGAGCCCGCATTATGATAACCATGCTGAGGCAAGAAAACCTGTTGAACAGAAGTGGGAATATGAATTGAAGGAGGCACTAAAGATGGAGGGTTTGGTTGCACCATTGACATGGACATTATGATTTGGAGCACGGGGAAGCACATTATATGAAGGTAGCGAGGCATTAATAGAAGAATGATGGAAATCTTCATCCTCAAATAGATCTGGCACATGGGAGGCTTCTGTGAAGGCTGGAGTTATCAAAATCAGGGGCACATGCAAGCTAAGTCTTCTGGAAGCTTGCTGGATCCTGTCGGAGTTACAGGCACATATAATCTGATTGCCTGAGTCTCCATCAACCCCTCCTATGGGACCTTGCCAGACCTTACCTGACTGTGCGAAATGACCACTTCGCTTGCATCGATAACAAGCGTCAGGGAATAAACCAAAGGACAACCGAACAAGAATATCTTAGCCGTTAGTCATTGGCAATGGGGAAATGGATTGAGACGGGACAATGATGCTATAAGTTGTGACACCTCATTGATAGAAAATGTGGGAGACCAAGGCAAGGAGTAAACCAAGTTACCTTTGAAACGACGAAGCACGAGAGGAGGCAATCACGCTCAACAATACACGCAACAGACACGTGGAAAAAACCCATTCTAACGAATATAAAGTTGCGAAGTGAGCGATGTCCTTGAAATGTAACGGTAAACCAATGAGCAAAAGGGAAAGCGCTCCATGAAAAGCATAAAGAATCGACATGAATGAAGGCAATTGTATTCACGGCACAGGGGAATTTGAGATTTGAACACACGAGATTGAGAGAACTGGGAGCTCTATTTTGCATTAAGATCCCACAGCAGTGCTTAAATTTGCTCAGCAGATTGAGCTTCATTAGAATTTTGGGCTTCATATGACTCCCAAGAATTTCACCAGCGCAGCATTCATGAAGCTCAAGCAATTCTCCAAGACTTCAACATATAATGTACATACATATAGTTAGTAGTTAAAATTTATCTACTATACTACTAATATGTATCCCAAATAATGTGAGTCTGCCTGCTCTAGAATCTGGAGGGCCTGGCATTAGTCTGGGAGTCTGTGCAATTGTCATCTTCAGCTTAAAATGGATTTGTACGGAGTGTCATCTTCATTTTGAAGCTTAAATTTTTTTCAAAGACTTCACTGAATTTTTTATGAAGCCTAGAGGTGTGCAGCAAATTTAAGCACTGTCCCACAGGTCTTTAGCAAGACAGTCATACGAGACGGGGCCAATAGAGTGGTTCCAGTCTCCATGCCGCGTCACATCAGCGTAAGAATCAGGGACCTGGGAGATATCCATCACGCCGTCACTGTTCGGATCATCATTGCAAGCTGTCTTGGCCGACAAACTTGTGTCCTAATCCTGGTTTGTGTTAGAAGTATCATCCACACATAGAGCTTTGCTGGTGAGCTCATCATGCTCCCTGGCAATCGCCGCTCACCTGCACCATCATCTTTAGGATGGAAGCTCGTTAGCCAGGTTGCTTCTACTCTTTTCCCTATGACTGAGCTTCATTTGCAATTCGTATCTTTTATCAGTCCATAATTCTTCACGCAATTTGTCCGTGACCGTAGAACTAATCGCCTTCTTTTTAGACATGGAATCACTGCACAGCTTCCAGGAATGATTGGTTTGGGATTCTTGATGTTTCGCAAGCTAGCTTTGGTCGCTAAATGAACACGCTCGTATGTGGATTGATATCTTCATGATGGCTAAAGGCAGTGTTGGAATCCACTATTTGTATTATTAACTTTTCGCTTCGGAGTCTATTTCTTGGTCGATCTTTCAGTTGAAGACGAGGATGTGAAACTAGCTATAGACCAATAGCAAGATGTATCATGTTGCAGACTACACCGTCAAAGTGAAGCTGATGGTGCGCAGTGCAATCTTGTTGCACATACCAAATTCACGGACACATTTCCATCGATGCTCCTCCAACAAGAGTTTCCATACCTCCATGACATTGGTGAACTAGCTTCTCCTCACAAGCACTACTCACACATTGTGCTCGCAAAATGCTCCTCCAAATAATTACAAACTATGGAGGCATTCTCTCAAAGATCTGTGCACCACTAGCAAATTACCAACTATGGAGGATTTCTAGCTCTCATACCAGAGTGTAAAGTGTAGAGAGAATCCACACATAACAAACAAGGGAGGAGAGATGCTCATGAACTATGCTCCTTCATTTTGGGATGCCAAGCCTTTATTACATCCCACACTCTAAATTACATTCTTCTTACACCCCATGAATAGGAAGGTCCTTAAGACTCTTTACACATGCTATAAATATTCCACTTCATCAACTCTATACCACTCTATAGCCATATACCCATGGTCTCTCTCTCTCTCTCTCTCTCCCTCCCTCCCTCCCCCCTGCTCTCTCTCTCTCTCTCTCTTTCTCTCTCTCTCTCTCTCTCTCTCACACACACACACACACACACACTCTCTCTCTCTCTCTCTCTCTCTCTCTCTCTCTCTCTCTCTCTCACACACACACACACACACACACACACACACACACACTCCCTCCCTCCCTCCCTCTCTCTCTCTCTCTCTCTCTCTCTCTCTCTCTCTCTCTCTCTCCCTCCCTCCCCCCCCCCCTCTCTCTATCTCTCTCTCTCTCTCTCTCTCACACACACACACACACACACACATAGGCACACACACACATGCACGCATGCATGCATGCATATGCACATGTATGCACTCACTCATTCACTCACTCTTGGTTTGTGCATTTATGCACACGAGCTTGTGCACGTGCATGTGTGCAGGGACACACACACACACAGATTATACATTTTTTTGATGTCCTCTTGAGGCCTTTAGCTATGGGACTAGTGACCAATAATAACTAATGTTGGTATTTTACATCTAATGAAAAGAAATATTTCACATAGATAGATAGATAGATAGATAGGTAGGTAGGTAGGTAGGTAGGTAGGTAGGTAGGTATATATATATATATATATATATAGAGAGAGAGAGAGAGAGAGAGAGAGAGAGAGAGAGAGAGAGAGAGAGAGAGAGAGAGCATCTGTGTGTGTGTGTGTCAACTTTCTTGCATAACGTTATAATGTTTGTGGCCTCATAAACATAACTTTGGTTGCTTATAAGCACTTAAGCTCCTATAAACTACAATTGGAAATTAGGTTTGGCTTGCACT
The DNA here is from genome assembly GCF_047967505.1 of Dipteris shenzhenensis. Taxonomy (NCBI): domain Eukaryota; kingdom Viridiplantae; phylum Streptophyta; class Polypodiopsida; order Gleicheniales; family Dipteridaceae; genus Dipteris; species Dipteris shenzhenensis. The sequence continues at coordinate 46,340,618 of NC_141598.1, read as the reverse complement.
CTACAACTTGATGGTAGAGCCCACTTGTCGATCTCGGTACAAATATAACAATTTTCGAAGAGATCAAGTCTTGAAGGTATGGACCTATGCCCTTAGAAAATACATTTTATTCTATGAGTTGAATATAATAAGTTATAACACTATAACACATTTATGAAAGCATCCTTATGAGCTCAAATTATTCAATAAGTTGTAGAAGAATTGTCTCCTTAGGGACATCTATTAAAATTGGGATGATACAAAGAAGATTAGCAAGGCCCCTTTGTAAGGATGACTTGCACAAATTAAGAAATGGTCCTAAATAGCTTCTAGGTGAACCCAATCATGTGTAGTTACCTAGAGACATGGAAATTCCTATATCAGCATAAGATCAAATTTTAATATGGATATTTTTACCTACTTTTAGGTACACTAGTATCTTTCTCTTTCTTGACTCCTATTGAGAATCCTAACTAGAGTATCATACTATACCTTATAATGTTAGTGGATATCTTTGTATTGGGCATGTGCTTAACCCCTTGTGGCTTGTATGCTGTAAATGGATAATGGGTGAAAAAGGGATCCTTGTGTCACTTGATGACACATGGATTTATGGCTTGACTAATCCCATAAGCAATGTGGAAGCCTTTTAAGCCTTGCATATATATATATATATATACACGAGCGGAGACCCCTCTCCCATATCCTACCAAATGTTTTTGGGATTGGGAGAGGACTTGCCATGGCTATAGGGTGAGGGTGTAGTACCCCTCATACTTTGTGCCATCCTTTGACACATGGTGTCTTCTATAAGCTCCTCATGGTATTAGAGTTGAATCAATCTAGCAGACTGTGTGTGTTGTGATAGCATGTGACTAATGATAATGGATGATAAATGCAACCCATAATTAAGTCATAAATACATGAGTATGCCATAGTTTATTTTGTAAGATGTGAAGAGCCACCTATCATGGGGTTTGCCTTTTAGATTCAGATACATATACTTTCAAGCAAGCAGTTGTCTTTTAGAGAATAGTCTTGATGACTCATAGCTTACATTTTTGCTATAAGAAATCAGAGAATGAATGATTGAAGCGTATGCTATTAGCAATGACTCATTATCTATTCTCCAAAATACCGTTGATATATTTTTAAATTGCATAGTTTATGAGAGATGAATAAGTTTTGATTCTTCTTGTATGATTGAGAGAGAATGTCTACTACGATGCTCATTTACATAATAGTATGTGACTATGAGGAGTCTAATGGACGAGAATACTCTTGCCAGATCTACTTTGACATGTATTCACTATTGTTTTCCAATTTTGTATTTTGAAATTCACTTAATGGAAGGTTGTTCTATGCTGACTTCACATTACTTATAATCCCATAACATTGGTGATCCTATGCATTTGAAGGCCCTAATCAAGTTTGGTGATTGAAGATACCACTAGATGGTGGGCAAGATGAATCAATGAGCCTAGATTGAGAAAGAAATAGCTGAAGAAAAATCAAGTTTTTGGCATAAATATTTTTGTGAGAGCTAGATGGCGTGTTCTTTGTCATTCTAGATTAGACTTTTTGTGATCGTGGTGGAATGACTAGTTTATGCTCCATAATTCAAATCACCCCAGTTCAATGTCTTTAGAAAGAAGCAAGTTTTGGATAGTTCTGGCATTGAAAATAGGTATCATTTTTCATATCATTTACTTGAAGCAATTTCAAGAATATTTTTTTTAAAGGACGTGCAAATGTAGGTGACCATATTTCAAAAGACCATGATGGAAAGGGTGTCAAATTCCATTACACACGACTTCAAGTGTGATTCCAAGAGGAGAAGATTCGGGATGAAGAAAGTCAAATGCAATCAATAGATGTTGAAATCTATTCCAACAAACCATCAATGGTGGAGGAAGGTTCCCTAAACATGACCTAGTATGTCATGTGAGTGGCTAGTTTGGGAGATAAGTTGTTGAGAAGAGATCCATACTTTATGGTACTTGTCCAAATTGTCACCATGGCCCAATGGAGGGACAATACTAGATTATAGTTTGATCCTCTTTGTGTAGGAGCAAAGCAAATGGAACAATAGATTGACCTATTGAGGATGTTGATAAAATCATACTTGAACCATTGGAATTTGAAGCTAAAGATCCAAAAAGCACATCTAGAATACAACAATTTGTAGAAGAGTAGCCCAAGATTAGTGAGCCCACCTCAACAAAGAAGGCCAGGAACACCATAGGTACAAATATTGCCAGTTCAACCACCTCTAGTGCCACTAGTAATGGTGCATCGACAAGGAGCAAGTTTGAATGTAAGTTTGCTAAGGTTTGAGCAAAGAACAAAGAAAAGGTGAACAACCATGTGGCATAGTTTTAAACACAATGGCAAGTGAGAAACTTTGATACATTGTTTGAAGATGCAGAGAAATTGCAACAGCTCATTGGAAGACTTTCTCAAAAAGTGATGAGTTGGCTTACTCCTTGTTATGAAAGCAATAAGGATCATGTATCATACACACAACAAGAGAGAGGGAAATGGAGGAAGCCTTATCATGAAAGTGACTTGGATCATGTAGCATATAATAAAAGAGAGGGAAATGAAGGAATCCGTCTTATTATCCTAAATGAGAATCTCTCCCTCTCTTTGTTGTTATATGCTACATGATCCATGTCACTTTTGTAACAAGGTATCATATCCCCACACCAGGCCTTCACACTCTTGAGCTCTCACGTCTCTCTCACCACATCCACTTAACCTTCTCAGGGTTGGTGGAGATCTCATCCATAAACTCGTGGAGTTCCTCTTTGTGAGTTACAACTTCATCTTGGTGAGAGGGTCTGCTCCAAAAATTCTCATTTTTGATGCCTTGAGCTCTTAGCTTCCTCACTTACATCCATGTAATGGACATTGTTGGTGGAGACATTTTGTGTTACACACTCTTTGAAGTGCATTGCAAAGGCAGGAAACTTTCTCTTCCTTGACAATAGTCCTTTTCACTATAGAAGGCTCTAAGGATTGTATTGTATTTCTCCACAAGCTCATTAGACTACTCCTCAACCCTTAAGGGACAAAAACAAGCTGGACGCAATTAGTATCCCAAACCATTCTGTTAAAAAATAGGACGTTTTTGAGTTTGTCCCTGCTATAGGAAGAGTTTTCCAATAACTACATCCTTAGAATGGTCCAAAAACAACTCTAATGAGACTTACTCTATAAGTTATATCTCTACTACAGGCTGCATTATGGTGCATTTGGAAGCTTGCTTGAACTTTACCAAAGGCTTGGACACTCAATGGGCATCTTCTAAGCACTTCAAAGCACTATAGAAATCTTGAAGGAGTTTTACATCATTCCTAGGCAAATAGAGACGTGCATCTCCGTACATCTCAACACTCCTTATGGCATAGGTCATTTTAATGATTATGATACCCTAAAAAAAACATTTTTTGGCATGATAAAAAAAGAAGAAGACTCCAAAGGATGTCTAAAAATAGATTAGGTAATTGAAATAAAAGAATCTCTAAGTGGAGGATTATGCCCTAAGATTCAAGAACCTAAATGCAAGATTGGATGGCTAAAAGATTGACCAACGAGATCTATATTGGTAGAGTATTTTTACAAACGATTGAAGCTAGAGATTCAAAGCATAGTTGGAGACATAGACCTACCAAAATAGGTGTAGGAGGGCTCAACATCCTAATGAAATTGGCAAAGTGTATAGAATGAAGGGTTGGCACAATTAAAAAGAGGAAAAAGAAAGTGAAATCGATCTCAACAGTGATTTAGAATTTGTTCTTTCTAGAGGACATGAATAATGAGTTCGATAAAGATTTTGATTCCAAGAGACACTCATTAGAGAAGAATTTGATGATAAAGTGGAAAAAGAAAAAGAAAATAAAAAAGAAGAAGAATACTAAGAAGTCTAAAGCTAAAGCTAAAAAATCTAAGAAGAACAAGTCAATGTTAAAGAAGTGTTGGCTCTATCCCATGGCTCCCATAGGATGAGCAGAGGACATTGTGCAGAGTTTTGAGGATTTTTGGCACTACAAATATATCGGTGTCATCATTGTTGCAGTCTTAGGACCTTGGGTCGCATTCCGGTGAGAGGCGTAGGCTCAAGTGTGGGAAGCAAACATCACGCATGCTTGTGTGAAAGGAACATTCATCAACATGGTTGGGGTAATGAAGGATTTAAACTCCATTGGGGTTTTAAGGTTTAGAAAGAGTTTCAAGGTTAGAAAGAGTTTTAGGGTTCAAAAGGAGGTTCTAGGCTTTAGAAGGAGTTTTAGGGTTTAGAAGGAGCCTCAAGGTTAGAAGGAGGTTCAAGATTAGGAGGGGGCTCTAGAGTACATGGTGGAGAACTCCTCTGCCTCATAGGTCTTGGAGGTCAAGGGTTGAGGAACTACTTTAAGAAAGTAAGGGTTTAGGGGAAGAAAAGGAGTGGGAAAGAAGGAAGGTGTAAGAGCATGGAGGTGGGGGAGAGAGAAGAGAAGGGAGGAGGAGAGGGAGAGGAGGAGATGCAAGGTTGGAGGAGAGGGGAGAAGGAGACAAGATTAGGACATGCTTTTGGACGTCGAGTGCACGGGAGCATGGACACTTGGAGATAATTGCATAGAACACCAAAATAGAACTCAACAAATTCCCCAAAGAGTGTGGGATTCATTCCATCATGGGATATTTATACAAGTTGGAGAGCTTCTCTCTCTACATGTAGGAAGTGTAAGAATTTCTCTCTCTACTTATAGAACTTGCATCTACGATGTGCATGTAATAGTTGCATGTAGGAGTTGCATGTAGAATGTGCATGTAGAGATCACATGTAGGACTTGCATGTAGGGAAATCATGTAGAACATGCATGTAGGATTCCTAAGGGGGATTATTCCTAGCATTATGGAAGTTCAAGAAGAGATTTGCCACTACTCCACACACACATTCTAAGCTACTAGAGTCCTTGTTGGACAAAAAGTTATCAACATCCTCCGAAGTGGAGAAATGAGTGGAGTAAAGTTCAAGAGTTTGGGCATGGCCAAGACTAAAACAAATTTGTACTGCTAGATTTGTTAAAATCACCATCAAATTGAGTCTATTGATATAACCCTAATGCTCAAATGAATCAACTTTAGCATGTACAACATAGTTTATCAATAGGGAGAAATCATGTTATTGTGGATCCGAATGCAATAATGTGTAAGTCAACATCCAAAAAATTAGAACCACTAAGGAACACTTGGGGGAAAAATTTAGGCAAGGATAAAGATTGTTGCTGCTTCATGGTTAATCACATCATGGGTTCAATAGAAGGGATTTAAAAAAATAAATAAATTTTTTACATACTGTAGGGTATCACTTAATGGGGGTGTTCACAAAATGAATAGACAAATGACATGTTTTAGATAAAAAATTTCATAGATAAGGGAATTCTAAATAAGTTCTTGAATGCATATGATATAGAGTATTTACATATAGTGAGCCCCCCGAGGTTCAAAGACATCTTTGCATGGGAATACGTTGATATGAAAGGAGTGGATCTATAGGTGTGTGCTCATTGCATCAATTTCAAGAAAGATGTAGTATTAATTGTGAAGTATTGGTAACAAATGAACCACAAATTTTCCAAATTGATGAAACAAGAGATTGACAAATTGTTCAAGGTGGGTTTTATCTACCCAATTGTCAAAGTCACATGTTTGTTAGCTATTGTGACTATTCCAAAGAATAATGGCAAATTGCATATTTGTATTTACTATTGGAGGCTTAATGTTGTCACAATAACAAATCCATTCCCACTACCATACTACAACATAATGTTGGATGCGGCTCTCTTGCCATGAGTATATAGCTTTATGGATGGTTTTAGTAGGTAAAACCAAATTTAGATGGCTAAAGAAGACAAAGATAAACATAATTTGTAATGGAATGGGGAAACCAAAGCATCATCGATGGTGATGGGTAAGCATAAGGTTATATTTTCGTTAAGAAAGGTCCTGCAAAATCCGAATGACCGCATCCATAGAAAAGAAGACGACATTGTCTATGTGTGTGTATACATGCATACATACATGCATGCATGCATGCATGCATACGTATGAACACATGCATGCACATGAAAAAATATGAAGAGGGGAGAGGAGAAGAGTGGAGATGAGGAAAGAGGGCACATCTACTAGAGAGCACACAAAAAATGACTAACTGTACACTAGATTTAGTTGAAATCGTAGAATATATACATATAAACCCTTTTAGGGTTAGGGTTAGGGCATCTAACCATTTCTTTTATATCACTCTATTGGGTTAGTGCTATGTACATATCAAATAGATAATGTTGAGCATGGGTTCTCAACACCTTCCCTCAAGATCAACATCATGAAGTAGGCCTTCCCTCGAGATAATTCTGGGAAATCGAAGAAGGACTGAGCATTACATTCCATCACACCCCTTTAATGGGGATGTCCTTACACTGGGTCAAACCAAGAGCTTGTTGGTGCTTCTTGAAAAGCTCTTTTCCAAGTGGTTTGCTAAAGATGTCTGCAACATTTTCTTTGCTATCACATGCTGCATTGTAATGTCACCAAGCAACACTCTTTCTCTGATGAAGTTCTCTCTGAGGCCAATGCTGGAGCCAATTGGCATATTGTTGTTGGATTTGATTAATCAAAGTAATCTATTTTTGACAATATTCTTCTGAGCCATATAGCCTCACATGCACCTGTAGTGAGTGCTCTATATGTTGCTTCAGTGTAAGACAAAGAAACAGTTGGCTATTTATTTAACAACAATGATATTGCACCTTGACCAAGGAAAAATGCATATCCTAGTGTCTCGATCTCCTAGTCTCATGATCTCTAGCATAGTTACTATCAGAGTATCCATGCAATCTTGGATGACTTCTTCTATATTCATTCCAAATTGTATTGTACCTATGATGTATCTGAAGAATCTTTTGGGTGCATTCCAATGAGACTATTTTGGATTTGACATAAAATGTGGAAGTAAACTTACTACATAACAAATATCTAGCTGTCTGATAGTCAGATATATAAGAGATCCAATGAGTTGCTGATAGTACTTGTAATTGGTTGTAGTCTTTTTTGAATCTTTTGTAAGTTTCAAACTATGTTCCATGGCAGTGGGTGCAATCTTGCAATCTGCCATATGAAACTTCTTCACAACATATTTCAGCTGACTCATGAAGGTGCTGTTGAAATCTCTCTACAACTCAATTCCAAGACAATAGTGCATAAGTCCAAGATCTTTCATGTCAACTCTGCAAATAATTCTTGTTTCAACCTTTTGATGAAGCTATCATTTCTTCCGGTCATAATCAAGTCATCGACATACAAAAGGGAAATAGTAATGTCTTCCCCTTCAACTTTGTAGTAGAGAGTATGATCTGCATTGGACTTTATGTATCCTAGATTAGCAAAATACTTGTCAATTCTATTGTACCAACTTCTGGGTACTTGCTTTAAGTCTTGGGGACTTCTCTTGAGATGGCAAATTTGATTCTCTTTTCCTAGTTCAACATAAACTACTAGTTGTTGCATGTAGACTTCCTCGATTGACAAAAGCATTCTTGACATCAAGATGGTACACATTCCACCTGTTGAGTGTCACTAGTGATATCAAGAACCGTATGGAATCCATATTTGCTATTGGATCATGAGTCTCATCATAATCTTGACCATATTGCTGTGCAAATCCTTTTGCAACTAGTCTGGCTTTGTATCTTTCAATACTTCCATCTAGATTGTACTTCACTTTGTATACCCCTTTGTTTGCTATGGCCTTTTTTCTTGGTGTAAGGTTGCATAATTACCAAGTATTATTCTTGTACAAAGCTTCTATTTCTTCATTCATAGTAGCAGCTTGCCATTTTAGCTTGTCAAGTATGTCTTTGAAGTACACTGGCTCTTCTATAGCCATGATGGTAATCATAAGAGCATAATTAGTAGTTTCAACCTGAATTGCTTTACCTTTCTCATCATATGTCAATCTGGCAGGTGGTTTGCTTTCCCTAGTAGACTGTCTAAGTTGCTGTGGCTCTTCTCAGGGTGCTTTTGGCAATTCTTGTTCTTCTTCATGAACCTTTTCTGTAGGTGACTGAGTAATAGGCATCTCTATCTCCTATGTATTTGATGTGTTTCATTCTGACTCTTCATCAAAGATTACATCTATGGAGATAATGGCCTTCTGGTTTATGGGATCATACAACTTGTATGCTTTGCTTTCTTCAATGTAGCCAACCATGATGCATTTACGTGAATTTGCATCAAATTTCCTACGATGGTCGTCATGTATGTGGGCATATGCTATGCAAACAAATATGCATAAATGCTCTATGTGTGGGTTGTGTTCACTAAATGCTTCATAAGGTGTCATACCTTGAATTGGTTTGGTCTAGGCCGATTAAGCAAAGTAGTTTGCAGTGGCTATTACTTCTGCCCAATACTAATTGGGAAGATGCTTCTCACTAAGCATTGCTCTAGCACTATCTACTAAAGTATCGTTCTTCCTTTGAGCTATTGCATTCTTATGAGGAGTATCTACACAAGTGAATTGTCTTCAAATGCTGTGACTTTTGCAAAAGCTCATGAATGCTAAAGACAGATCTCATGACTTTGATCTTTCTTCCTGTCTAGTTTTCAACCGTGGCTTTGAATTCTTGAAATCTATGCAAAACTTTAGATTTCTCTTTCAGAAAGTAGACCCCCCCATACATCTGTGTGTATCAAATCAAGACCACCTCATGCTCAAGAGATGACTCTATCGAAATTGGTTCGCTTTTGCTCACAAATTTTTTCAAGAAACTAAAGTTTTGGAACTCCAATTGCTATATTCTTATTTTTGAGCTCTATCAAGCTTTTGAAATTGACATGCCCATATCTCTTGTGCCATTTTGCGGAAAGTGGCATCTATTGAGGTTGAGATGACATGGCATGCAAATCTAGTACTAGAGCTAGCATTTTGAACAGTCATCCTTCCTTGATTGCTTTTCCTACTAGGTGATATCCTCTGGATTTGTCTTTGATCATGTATTCATCTCTATCATAGATGACTCGATAGTTGTGTTCTGTTATTTGACCAACTAACAAGAGGTTCTTGATGAGTTTTAGAACATAGAGTACATCTTTCACTAATCCTTTTGTATTGGTGAAATTGTCCATAGGGTCAATGCCTTTCCCTTGAATTGGATTCGGTGTATTATCTATGGTGTAGATGACATTCTTGTGTCCTTCTAACGGTTTCATATTTGTGAACCATTCTTGAGGTTTTGTCATATGAGATGATGCATCGTTGTTGATGTACTAAGGATCCTAATCTGGTTGATTGACTTGATAATTGCATTCCCCTTTTGAAGTGCAATCAATGTCAACAGAGACTGTTTTAGTCTTCTACATATCCGCCCTTGCAAGGAACATATTCTCAGGTTCATTTGCATAATGAGTGTGACTAGAATTTTGACTATAATGATTTTCTCTTCTTAAAAAAGAGAAAATAAAGATCTGCGGACATATCCCATGCTTTTTCTAATGTCTTGATTGGGTTGAGCTGCCTGAGCATGACATCTTGCACATTTTTCTTCATTAGATGATATGCATACTTGTCTTTCTTGTCCCATCCTACCTGTGCTTGGGCAATTGTAGAATCTGCTACTGGTGCAATCACTATTGGTGTAGCTATAGATCCAGTTGTAGATCTTGGTATTGGTGATGCAGCAACAGGTGGAGTAGAGCTGGATCGTCAAATGGTCTAGGTGTAGATCCATCGACATACTCCCATTTGTCCTGAAGTACAAGAATGGTCTCCATTTGATATTTCCATGTGCTATAATTGGAGTTTTCTAGCTTAGCAGATGCATCCAAATTGAGGTTGCTAGCGGTAGACATGGTGTGAGAAAGTGTACTCAAATTGCTGTAATACACTGATTGTATCAACTGAAGTATGAACTGTCAATGAAGATATAACTGCAATATATAATCCAATCTATTACAAGGCTTGTGGCAAATGCTACCAAGAATACCAAGTGGATTTATAAGGCTTAAATGATGTGCACAATGCCAAAAAATAGCCTATCAAGCTTTACGATGATGGCATGTGTGTGTAAAATCAAATCATGTTCTATATGCCCTCTAATCAATTGGTTAATGCCTTTGAACACTCTAAAGTCTGCCCAATAAACTGTGAAGCATCGGGTTTGACAAAATGTGATGATGTGAAACTACATGTGAGTGAAGGGACTGGACTTCGAGTAGGAACTATTTAGGAATTTTTTGGCATGGCTTTGATTGGTTGCTTTGGAGTTATCTCCACTATGGATGATCTATATACTTTAAACTAGATCTAGACCAATCGTCGAGCGATGTAGAAGCAGTAAATAATTCGTTTTCTTGTTTATTTTAGGTGCTTGATTAGGTGCGTCGATGTAGATGCTGATCTGTGTGTAAGAAGTGGATTTGTTTCCAAGGCTCAAAAGTGTGTGATACTTGTGCCAAAATGTGTGTGTGATGTGACAAACATGTAAAGCATGCAAAATAGAGCATTTTTTCTTTTGGAGTGCCCTCAAATTCTTCTTGGATCAAGAGATACAGCTTGATCTAGGTGGAGGGGCAAAAAAGATGCTAGTGATGATGTGGCACTCAGAGTCACATGCAGAGTTTGTGCTTAGCAAGGGGTGTGCCTGTGAATTAGTGCTGAGGTGTCAATTGGGTTCACATGCAGTGTGAATAGTGTGCCAGTGGAGAGATGACTGTGCTTGCAGGGGTTTGTCACATGGTAAATGATGAGGTGGACTGATGACTAGTAGTGATGATGATATGGCTGTTGGTGATGACATGGTAGTGCCTATGTGGTAGGTGACATGGTAGATCAAGTTAGCCTGATGATGTGGCAGATAGGGTCCTAGTGTCACTAATGATGATGATATCAGTGGTGACATGTTAGTGGTGGTGATGTGGTGCCTTGGTGGTATGTTGATGTGGCTACATAGGTGGTAGATGGGGGTGCCATGTGGCAAGACCCTGACCAAACCTGAAAGGGTGGTGACCTTGTGGATAACCCTGCCATGTGTTTGGCATTAGGAGATCAATGATCTTTGGAGATTTCGTCCAAACATGCTAATTCCATCTCTCACTGCCATTACATTCGAGGTTGTCCATTGTGTTGCTCCTCGGTGCAACTTTTGTTGGAGCAGGAGCTCGCTACATTGAAGGTACTCATTGGAGAGGCTTAGGGTTTGTTGCCACTCAAGAGTTTGTTGGCAGTGCTCATTGTAGGAGTCGAGGCGGATGAAGACACTAGAGGTAGTCGAGTAAGCTGTGTAGGAGTCACCGGTCATTTATTGCTATTCATCGTAGGCACAGACTTGAGCTGGAGTAATTATAGAAGTGGAGAGCTCCTAGGTCTTCGTCTCATTATAGGATGGAAGCACCTACAAGCCAACTACAGTTGCATGAGTAGGGTCACAGATGTTGCCTTGCTAGGAGATAGCCTACAAACGTAGTCGGGTAGGTGTGGAGCCCTTCTCAGATTGTTGATGGAGTCGCTGTTGTCGATTGGAGGCTCTTGGAGCATACCGCTAAAGTTGCCTTTAATCATAGGAAGCCTATGAGTTGCGATGCTTTGCTGAACAACTGAGAGCTAGCTTGTTGAGGTTGTACATAGCAGCTGTAAGAGTCGTGTTAAGTCTTGGCTTGCTAGAGTCCTTAGATGTTGAACTACTTACTTTAGAAGTTGGCTGAGCTTTGAGTCAGGATACTCTATGTGGAGAAACTCTCTATTTGTCTCTGTTGAGAAGAGAGATATCTAAGATTGAAACACTTTAGCACTCTCTCAACTAGATCTCTTTAGCATTTGATCTTCAAGCCTATTTGGGAAAGCAACAAGGTGAATGATATTTAATCATTCATAAGGCCTGCCCAAGATCAAAAAAGCAAACAAAAAGGAAATGGTGTGGAGGAAGACTCCAAGACAAAGGAGAGAGAGAGAGAGAGAGAGAGAGAGAGAGAGAGAGAGAGAGAAGGGGGGGTGGGAGTGGAGAGGGTGTGCACTGTGTGTGTAAGAAAGAGAGAGAGAGAGAGAGAGAGAGAGAGAGAGAGAGAGAGAGAGAAGGGGGGGCGGTAGTGGAGAGGGTGTGCATTGTGTGTGTAAGAAAACTTGAGGAGATAATGAAGGGGAGGGAGGGAGGGAGGAGACAGAGAGAGAGAGAGAGAGAGAGAGAGAGAGAGAGAGAGAGAGAGAGAGAGAGAGAGAGAGAGAGAGAGAGAGAGCATCAACCACTTTAAAGTCTACATTCAAGTCCAAAGAAGAGAGTCAACAGATTGTCCAATAAGAAAAATGCATTTCCAAAAATGCCTAATTTTTACTTTGACAAATTTGAAGTGTTGCGAAGGCTACCCAGAGGGCAGACCAAAAAATCAAACAAAAAGGAAATGTTGTGGAGGAAGACTACATGAGATAAAGGGGGGAGGGGAAGAGAGAGAGAGGGAGAGAGAGAGACATTAGGGGAGAATCGGGGTCTCAAAAGGGCCTCATAAGGAATGGATTAGGGAACGCTTAGTGGGCTAATGCAAGGGGCTTGGAGGGTCCCAAAGAGGCCTAACCAGCCCAACCTAGGTGGGTTAAGCCCACATTTGAGCCCACCTCTCCCCCCATCAATGAGGGGAGGGGTCCAATTTTTGAAATTTGAATTTCAAATTTTGAATCTCCCTCCCTCCCTCCCTCTCTCTCTCCCTCCCTCCCTCCCTCTCCCTCCCTCCCTACCTCCCTCCCTCCTCCTCCTCCCTCTCCCTCTCCCTCTCCCTCCCTCCCCCTCCCTCCTCCTCTCCCCTCCTCCATCTTGCTCCTCCTCCTCCCTCTTCCCTCTCCCCTCCTCCTCCTTCTGGTTCATTCTCCTCCTTTTGGCTCCTCCTCCCTCCTTCCTCTCTCCTCCTTCTCCAGCCACCCAGGATCCCTCTCCTATGCTCCTCCCTCTTGCAGAATATCTCCCCTCCTCCTCCCTCTTGTAGCATCTCTCCCCTCCTCCTCCCTTCTACAGTAGCTCCTTCCTTCCCTTCTACACCTGTTGCCCTACTCTTCTCCTCCTCTTCCTCTTGCCCTCATCTGCTTCTCCTCCTCCCTCTTCCTTGCTACTCTCTCCCTCTCACTACTCCATCTTTGTTAGCTCTCCCCTACATTTTAGCTTGCATCACTGATACCTCTCTTTAAGTACTCATGGCACCATTCGAGGACATATCCAACAAGTACCATGTGAACCTACAACTGGAGGTAGAATATGCAAGCACACGTTCTTTGGGATATAGTGGAACTCGTCAAAGTGTGCTCCATAGTCTTTGATTGCAAGGGAAGAAGCATCTTGACCTTTGGGTGGATGGAAACTTGTATCCTTTAGACCTTGCCACCCAAAAGAGTCCTCCTTTTCGTATAGTGCATGATGTTGTTTGGTTTGTTGGCAAGGGACATGCTGGATTGCTTGGTTATTGCAATCGATTGAACCATTCTTAGACATTGGCTATGCAAGCAAGCAAGGTGCAGAGAGCCCAAGCACAAGAACTTGCACATTTGGGAAATATTACTATTGTGTGGAAATGCATAATAGTATGTAGGATCTCCAATTGCAAAACAAAGAACTTAGTGACAAAGCACATGCACTAGACTTGGAGTGACATGAATTAGAAGAATCAATCCAGAAGCTTGCTGAAAGCAAACAAGATTTGGAAAGGTCTATCTATGGACAAGTTCAATGTGCTGTGCAAAAGGAACGAGAGAAGTCGATAGAACGAGTACAAAAGTTGAAGGGAACACCTTTGGGACTGAAGGAGAGGAAAAGACAATTGCTATCTATGGATGCATTGTCAACCAATAGTGGTGCTCGAAAGAGGAGAATACGGGCTGCAAGGTTAGTTCCACAAATTTTCAATGAAATTTCTTACCCCAAAATATTTGTGGTGTTGCATTCTTTCCACTAAGACTCATTTGTAGTCTACTTTAGGAATTTCATGGAGGATGTGATGGGAACAATGGAAATGGATGATAGTGATCCTTCATATGTTCTAAGAAGTTTAATAAAGGCAAGTGATGTCATGGAAGTGTTGAAGGGCCCTAGACAAAAAGGGCTACATAAACAAGTTGCTAGAGAGGTAATGAAGGATTTCAAGGGCCTCGTCCAAGCAAAGGAGTGCTTGGAGCTTGTGATGCTGCTGGTGTAAGTTTCTAGAAATGGCTTGGTGTTTTCAAAAGACGACTATAGTTTAAGATGGGGAAGTTTATTCAATTGTACTTAAATGTACATTCTACTCCATTGTATTGTGCATTGGTACATATACTACATGTTTTTTCATATTTTAAGTTGTACTTTATGTTTTACTCAAAAATGAAAAAATTTAATGCATTATAAGTCTCATCCTCCAATAACATTATAATTTAAGTTGAGATAAAGAGACATAAATTGTACCATTTGTGCATACACCCCTCAAAGGATTGTGTTGAGCTCATGCAAACTTAACCATAAATGGTATATATCTAGACTCTTTTTCTCTCTACTTAATTAGTGTCTGGTTAATATATGTATTGCTCTTCTATCTCATTCACATGTGCAATCACCTCTCTTCCCCTATACTATTCATAGTCTCCAACATTGTGTGGTTTGGGGGGATCACATATGCAAACAATGTCATGTGTGTGTATGTGCATGTGTGCACCTCTCTATTTGCATTTTGGGGGGTGCACCACTAAGAAATCCTAGGTATCATGTGTGTTCAAAGGGTATTAAAAAAACCCTCCACTAAATTTTTTTCCCTATACATATGAACTTATGGATTTTTCTCTGAGATTGAATTAAAAACCCCCTTTTATTATTGTAAACCTGTTAAATTTTTTCCAAAAGTAGAAATAAAATATCCCTCCTTTTAAATGCACATGGTACACTAAAATTTTTGGAGGTAAACCCCCCGAGATCTGCATGTATGCCTATGAATATTTGGAGTATGTATGTACTTTGAGCTTTGTGAATGTTTTTTCATGTGCATCTTGTAATTGTGACAAGCATATGTGAAAATGTATGTGCCTCATATACAATTTAGTAGCTTGATAATTCTTATTAATATTACATATAATGAATCTTTTGTTATCACTTGGGTGATGCAACTCAAAGAAGAATCTCAATGATATTGCTATCGATTCATTTTCAAAACAAGTTAAAAAAATTAAATAGACATAATTTGGTGATGCAGCTTAGAAAGCATCTCAATGAGATTATCATTGATCAAATACCAATCTTAAAAGACTTACAATGGGTATGTGAAAGAAACTATACATTTATAATAGAAATGGTCGAAAATGTCAAGTTATATTATGTTAACTCCTATACATATATAATGTAGAGATGGGTGGAGAATGTTGGAATGTAATATGCATCCTTAGATTGTGTAATTATCCCAGTGTTCTAATTACATTGCCAATAATCAGGTTTTGGAGGAGATTTCTCTCAAGCTAAATTCAAATCCAGAAGATTACAAATCTAACTACTTGATACTAGAGCAGGTTTTTGCCTTTTGTCTCTTTACACACATGCGCATGCACATGATGTGTACAAGCAAGTAAACAAAGTCACATGTGCATATTCTTCTCCAAATAAAACTCATACTTATAATGCATGTGAAGACATGAACACCTACTTGTATATGCTTCTAGATATAAAAAATATTGCATTTAACTGCAAACATATGCACTAATAAACATAAATGCACCTGACACTTAGACACATGCATGCATTCACATGCATTCACACATGTATGAATGAACATGATTCACACATGCATGCAAAAACATGTGCACAACATTTGTGCCATGCACACGCATGTGCATGTGCATGCATGCACATAGACACACGATTATTTTCAACATTGATTGTAAAGAAAGGTAAATGTTATTATGATCATTTGCAGTGTATAACATGAAGTGTATAACATGAAGTGGCATATATCATATAGAATAGGAGGGATATGGACCCATGGTTGTGAGATGGTAAGATATTTCTTGTGCCAACCCTTCCATGTAGATGGTCCTCATGTTATTGAGATATCGAGCTCCACTCGTGATATGCCAGGGTGATCGTTGTGCATTTATGTCACCGACTTGTTAGCTGTTAGTACACCGCCCCATGAATAATAGCTGGATGCCAGCTATCCTTATCTACTCTAGTTTGAGGCTCAGTTAGTATGCCACCTTAGTTAGTTGATTTTGGTTTGAGACCCACATATAGGGTTCTTTTATTTCTTTGTACTAGAGTTCTTTTGGCTTTCACAACTAAGAAGAGGAAAACTGTTTTCAGCCTCCACCTGTGTGTGTATTCCTCCATTGTGTATGTGAGAAAGCCGCAAGTGAGACTCCTTCCCTCTCTCCCACTATCTTCACATGGTATCAGAACCTTGTTCGTGGTAAGGAGCTCAAGAAAGAAAACCAAGTTCGCAGTGTCCTGGTAAGAGGACCAATGTTGCTTTCCTATTTCGAGTTTGGGAGCAAATCTCTACAGGTAGCATAGCCAAAAGTGCAAGAGTGCACTGTCTCAGATTGAGATGCCCTTCATGGTATGGTGAGAGTGCAGTATATGTTGCGGGCGAGGGAAAAGCCCTTGGTGATTCTATTTTTCTGATTCGAGGCCATTTCAGGGTCCATTTTGAAGGCGAAAGTTCTTCGCAGGCACTCAAAAAAAGGCCTTGTTTTTGCTATGCGACCACTACTCTGCTGGTCAATGAAAAGTTGCTGCAAAAATTGCATCGTATGCCTGTGTGCAGAGATATTGGGAGTTGCAGAATCATGCTTGTTGCCTATTGATGCAAAATCGTCACTAGGAAGTGACTGTGTGGTCAAATACCACTTTCGTCAGTTTTGCAGATCTACCCGTGTGATGCAAAAGCTGTGTTTTTTGTAGTGACAGAATATTTTGCAGTGTTCTATAATGGCATTTGATTCTCTTTCATAGATTGTCACAGAATAGCTTGACAAGAACAACTTCCAAGCATGGAAGTTTAGAATGACGAATTTCCTTATGGGAAAAGGCTATTGGGAGTTCATTACTGGAAATGAAAAAGAACCAATTCTTCCTAATGTTCCCAATCAATAGGAAATGCAGGCATTTAAAGGATGGCATGAGAGAGCCAGAAAAGTTATGTACTGGCTGTCTATCAGTATTTTGGATTCTATGATTGTGCATATTCAAGATACAAGTACGCCAAAGGAGGCATGGGATACTTTGGCAAAAATGTACAGCACAAATACGCAAGCCAGGAAAATGCAACTCAAACAGGAGTTGCATAATGTGCAGAGAGAAAATTTGAGCATAAATGACTACCACATGAAGGTGAAGAAAATTGCAGATGCACTTGCTTCCATTGGGTTGCCAGTGGAAGATGATGATCTAGTTTCTGTGACCTTGAATGGTCTAGGAAAGGATTATGCACAGTTCCGGACATCCATTGCCGTCTGTGAAAAATTTCCTGATTTTGAAGAGTTGTTTGCTCTTCTAATTTCTGAAGAGCAGAGAAATGGGGGTGCATCTTCTTCAGGAGGAACTTCAAAAGAAACTGCCTTCTACTCAAACTGCTAGAAGAGGTAGAGGCAGAGGTAGAGGAGGCCAATCTACAGGCTATGGTAGAAATCAAAATATGCAACAAACTCAAGAAAACTAGTCCTACGGAGGAGGACGTGGTAACTCTAGAGGCAGGGGGAGCCAAAGAGGCCGTGGTGGATGGCAGAGAGGCCAAAATGCAAACAATAATGTTGAATGCTACTACTGTGGTAAAATGGGTCATATGGCTAAGGACTGCTACAAAAAGCAGAATGACATTATGAATGGAAAATTGCAGCAAGGCAATTATGCATCTTCCAGTAGACAGGGCGATGACAGAAATGAGCATCTATTTATGGTGCAGCACATGACCAATTCTATGACAAGTGCAGAAGAACGAAATGATGTGTGGTATGTTGACTCAGGTGCATCAAACCACATGACAGGTCATGCAAAGTGTGGTGGAGGCTGAAAATAGTTTTCCTCTTCTTAGTTGTGAAAGCCAAAAGAACTCTAGTACAAAGAAATAGAAGAACCCTATATGTGGGTCTCAAACCAAACTCAGCTAACTAAGATGGCATACTAACTAAGCCACAAACTAGAGTACATAAGGATAGCTGTCATCCAGCTATTATTCATGGGCGGTGTACCAACCGCATCTGCAGCTAACAAGTCGGTGACATAAATGCACAACGGTCACCTTGGCATATCACGAGTGGAGCTCGATATCTCAACACTCCCCCTCGAGCTCAATCCCAATTCTTGCACACCAAGCAGGTCTCTGAACTTGCGCAGCTTCTCTGCACCCAATGCCTTCATGAATATGTCAGCTACCTGATCCTCTATGCTGACATAAACTGATCAATAAGACCTAGTAAAACCTTCTCCTGCACATAGTGATAATGCACCTCAATGTGCTTTGTTCTAGCATGATAGACTGGGTTATTTGCCAAGTGTATACTTCTCATGTTGTCACACAAAATCACAACTGGCCCATCTGTAGACTGATGCAGATCATAAAGTAGCTTATGCAACCAAGCTACCTCACATGCAGCCATTGTGCACCCGTGTACTCAGCCTCTGTGCTCGACAAGGCAACTATAGGCTGTTTCTTGTTGCTCCAAGTGATTGCAGCACTCCCAAAAGAGAACACATATCCACTGGTAGATCGTCTATCAAAAATACTACCAGCCCAATTAGCATCAGTGTATCCATGCAATTGTATTTGAACCCTAGCCTCATAAAATAGTCCATACTGCAATGTGGACTTCACATACCTGAGTATGCATCTAGCCGCATCCAAATGCGGTTTCCTTGGAGCCTACATAAACTGACTTACCAATCCAACAGCATAGCTCAAATCTGGCATGGTAATAATCATATAAATCAAACTTCCTACTATGCACTTGTACATAGTAGGGTCTTCCAAAAGCTCACTTGCATCTGCGCTCAGCTTCACATTCTGCTCCAAAGGAACTGAAATAGGCTTACAGCCTGTCATCCCATATTTGGACAACATGTCCAATCCATACTACCTCTACAAGAGCCGTATCTCACTTGGTGATCTAATCACCTCAATGCCCAAGAAATAACGCAGCTCTCCCAAATCCTTCATCTCAAACTTCTGCTTCAATAGCATTTTCACATGAAGGATATCTTCATCACTATCACATGTGATGATCAAATCATCAACATCAATGACAAGCAGCATAATACCTTTCTCTGTTTTTCTCACATAAAGTGAGAAATCTGCCTTGGAAATCTGAAAGCCAATAGTGACAAGATATTGTCCTATCTTGTCAGACCATGCTCTAGGTGCTTGTTTCAAGCCATACAAGGCTTTCTTCAACCTACAAACAAACTCAGGATAAACAGCATGAACATAACCTGGTGGTTGCTCCATAAAGACCTCTTCTTGTAAATCACCATGCAAGAAGGCATTATTTACATCCATTTGATGTAAAGACCATTCCTTTGATGCAGCCATAGCAATGACTACTCTTACAGTGGCCATCCTTGCAACCGGATTGAATGTTTCTTCATAATCAATGACATATGTCTGTGCATGCCCCTTGAAAACTAATCTTGCCTTGTATTTGTCCATAGAACCATCTGCATTGTGCTTCACCTTATAAACCCACTTACAACCAATTGCATTCTTGTCTTTAGGCAAAGGCACCAAGCAAAGGCACCAATTCCCATGTAGCATTTGCTTCCAAGGCATCTATTTCTTCATCCATGGCTTTCTCCCATTTTTCTTTTCCCATGGCTTTCTCAAAAGAGGTGGGTTCTGGTTCTTGTATCACTTTGACCATATGGGCATAGTGAATGGCTGTAAATCCATCATATTTCAACCTATCCATAGGATACCTAGCTCTGGTAGAACTGCACAAAATAGGCTCATTTCCAGGTGCTCTCAAAACATCCCTGGTCTTCCTTACTCCAGGTGTAGCAATAGAAGAAATACCCAACTCATCATCAATGCTCTATTCTGAGCCACTGGATTCACCATCCACATAAGAGTGACTTGCATTCACATCAAACATGGGTCGATCTACCTTCTCTTTTCCTTTTCGTGTGATACCTGCATGCCACTATCTGCATTGCTTTGAGGAGATTCTCCTGATCTCAATCTGCCTGTCCATGGCAAAGTATGTGAACCACTACTAGAGGACACTGTACGTCCACTAATATTTTGTGATTGCTGCTATGAATTCTGTGCAACATTACCATTTTGTGCATCTACATCATCAATCACATTTACTGGTTTATACTAGCTGCTCATCTCATAAAAAACAACATCTCTACTCACTATAACTTATGAGTAGAAGGGTTATAGCATCTATACCCTTTCTACTACAGAGAATAACCAATAAAGATGCACTTCTCAGCCTTTGGATCTAGCTTGGACCTCAACTCATCTGGCACATGAACATAGGAATGCAACCAAAAATTTTCAAATGAGAAATATCTGGTTTTCTACCAGTATACATCTCCTCTGGCGTCATGCCATGTATTGCTGTAGTGGGAGTCTTGTTCATTATGTAAATTGCTATAGCAACTGCTTCAGCCCAATTATAATCTGATAGGTCTTTTTCATTTAGCATGGCCCGAGATACCTCTCCAATATGCCTATTTTTACTTTCTGTAAGTCCATTTTGTTGTGGAGTATGACTGCATGAATATTGCTGCTTTATGCCATGCTCCTGCAGGAACCTTGCAAACTCATTTGAGAGGTACTCTCCCCCTCCATCTGACCTTAGGAATTTTATTCGCAGGCCTGTTTCTTTTTCAACCATAGCTTTAAAAGCTTTGAAATTCCCAAACACTTCACTTTTCTTTTTCACAAAATACACCCA
This sequence comes from Dipteris shenzhenensis, assembly GCF_047967505.1. Classification (NCBI taxonomy): domain Eukaryota; kingdom Viridiplantae; phylum Streptophyta; class Polypodiopsida; order Gleicheniales; family Dipteridaceae; genus Dipteris; species Dipteris shenzhenensis. Next base: position 46,319,710 of record NC_141598.1, on the reverse strand, counting down.
GACTTTTTTGCTGTAGTCATCAATAAAAGTAACAAAATAATGACAGCCTCCAATAGATGTAGCTTTAGTAGTCTATACATCAGAGTGGATTAATTCCAATGGCTTTTTACTCTCTTGAACATGTTTAGGAAATGGTTTCCTTGCCTGTTTTCCAAATTGACAGGCTTCACATACCCTATGCATTTCTGCAACCTTGAATTCAGGCAATCCTACAACAATATTTTGGGCCTGCATTGATTTAAGTCGTTGTACATTAACATGACCAATGCATTTATGCCAGATATCAATATCTGCAACTACACCGGTCCCATGTGCAAACATTGCTGCACTCAATTCAGGCATGTCTGCATCCAATGTAAACATCCTGCCCTTGTTCTTTCCTTTTACTATCAAGCGATCGTTATTTTTCATATCCTCAACAAAGCATCCATGAGGATTAAATCTGACCTGCAAGCCCTGCTCAACCATTTGACCAACAGAAACTAGGTTCTTGGTGATATTCGGGATATGAAATACATCAGACAGGTATTTCTTTTTCCCATCCTGCATAGACAAAGAAATTCTACCAATCTGCACAATAGGATATGCAGTATCATCACCAGTCTCCACAAATCTTGGTTTTTCCATTTTCCTTGCATCCTGCATCCATTTGGCATGACCTGTCATGTGGTTTGACACACCTGAGTCAACATACCACACATCATTGCTTTCTTCTACATAGAATTAGTCATGTGCTGTACCATAAACAAATGCTCATTTCAGTCATCACCCTATCTACTAGAGGATGCATAATTGCCTTGCTGTTGGCTCTTTCCTACTGCTTTCATAGGAAGAGCTGGGTATTCTATGTTTGCAGGGTTCCGAGGCTTTTCATCACCTACAGATATATTGGGGTTGTCGGTTGTAGTATATGTGTAGCTTAGGACCTCGAGTCATGTTCCAGTGAGAGACATAGGCTTAAGTGTGGTAAGCAAACAAATTGCATGCATGTGTAAAAGGAACGTAAATCATCTTTGTTGAGGTAATGAAGGCTTTCACCTTCATTGGGGGTTGTAGGGTTCAGAAGGAGTTTAAGGGTTAGAAGGAGGTTCCAGAGAAGCCCTAGCAATGGTGTATAGTGTTTGGCACTATCTACTCGCAAATGATTTTGTCTTCTACACCGACCATCAAGCATTGCTTTATCCTGTGGTTGTATAGTTGATCTCTGCATCATTGAGTTGTTGACTGGCGAAGTAGAAGGGGTAGTCTTTCTTATGTTCACCAGGTTGACAAAGCACACTCCCAATTGCATACTTGGATCCATTAGTATAAACATGAAAATCAATATCCCAATTGGGAGATATAAGGATGGGTGTTGTGATTAGGCACCACTTTAAAAGCTCAAAGGCTTGGTCACACTCTTCAGCCCATAAGAACTCCACTAATAATTTGTAAAGTGGTCTCGCTATAATGGCATACCACAATACAAATCTTCTATAATAGCCGGCATGTCCCATAAAGACCTGTACACCTTTGGAATTTGTAGGAGGAGGCAATTCCATGATGATTTTGATTTTGTCCATGTCAGTTGCAATCCCATGTTGAGAGACGATGTGTCCCAAAACAACTCCATGGGTGACCATAAACTGGCATTTTTTTGGATTTAGGGAGATGCCATACTCCCTGCATTTGATTAGTATTTCTTCAAGACATTTGAAGTGGTCCTGTTTGTTTGAATGGATGCACAAATCATCCAAGAACACCTATAAAAACTTAATCAAAAATGACTTGAAAGCTATGAACATGACTCACTGGAATGTGGCTGGGGCATTAGAAAGGCCGAATGGCATGACTCTATATGCAAAAATACCCCATTTTGTAGAAAATGCTGGTTTTGATTGGTCTGGAGGAGCAATTTACACTTGGTTATAGCCATTGAAGCCATCCAAGAAGCTATATATTTCGGATCGTGCCACTTTTCCAACACTGTTTCTGTTAAGGGTAGGGGATAGTGATCCCTAATTGTGGTGGCATTCACATTTTTCAAGTTTACACATATTTTGAGCTTCTTTGTTGCGTTTAGGCACAATGACAATGGGTGAAACCCAATCAGTGTGCTTTATCTCGTAGATGAATCTAACATCTAGGAGTTTTTCCAGCTCGTCATAAACCATGGTGCCATATTTAGGATTTGTGCGATAAGGTCCACATACCTTAGGGTGAGCACCTTCCCTTATAGGTATCGTGTGTACTGCCACTTCTGGTGAAATTCCTTTCATCTCTTTGTATGACCATGCTAGGCAGTCACGGTATTCCATTAGGAGGTCTTTGAGTTTGGTTTCATCTTCTTGACGGAGCTGTTTCCCAATGAAAACCAATTTTTCTTCCTCCCCTTCAAGGGCGAGGTTTATTGTGCGTGTTTTTGCTGGTCCCTCATAGATTGGAGTTTCTCCAATGCTATCTATTTCTTGAACTTCAGATTCTCTGAGTGGTCATGGCATTGCTATTGGCACCTCTGATGGAGTTGAACTAGCATGACATGTGTCATGTGTACTGGGTGGCATAGTTGCATTTATTAAATTTTTAGGCTCTTTTTTTCTTTCTTTTTCTGAAGTCGCTTGATCGAGCTTCATCCGCACATGTGGCTTATATTTTCGAAACTTCTTACGCTAGGAACTGTGGGGTAACTTTTCCACCAGTAAGGTGTTTCCAAGTAAGGGTTCATGTGCTGCACATACTCCTTCCAGTCCCTTAGAGGACCATTCAAGAGGCAGTGGTTTTGATTTTGAGGGAGTTGACTTTGCAAGGTACAATTTGGCAATCCTTGTTTGGACTCATTCGAATTCATTGAAGTGCTTGGCTTGGCTTTTTTGTGATTTCCTCTTGCAGCTTTCTTGTGGGATCTTCTACTATTATTCAACTACGGAGGTTCAACTTTTGGGAGCTCGACTGCCATTAGGGCATGCAGAATGGCTAGGTCGTTATCAAAGATTTGATCTTCAATTTCAGCATTCGCAGCCTCTGTTTCAAGGTCCCAAGGAAAATATGAGTCATCATTGGTATGGGTACCTTCTTCAAGTTCATTATCCCACTCGAGGTCAGCCATAAAGAATGGCATCTCTAGATTGATTGGTTCTTCATGTGTCGGTGGAGGATCGACCTGTATGTGTTAGCATCTATCTGTGAGAAGATGGGGTCTAATGAATGGTAGTTGTTGATGGTTGCCAATGTTTGTATCCAGTTATTGACATTGCTTTGTGAGTCACCTGCTATGGCATGCTATTGCAAGGGAGCTGATATGTTCGAGATTGTCGTGGAAGATGTGTCATCCAATGCTCTAGGCACAATTGGTTTAATAGCTCCTGTCCCCACATTCACCCTGACTACAATATCTCGATTCTGGGTTGTCAGTCTATCAGTTCCCCAGTCATGGAGGATTGATGCTTCCCGTAACCAAGGACATCCTAGTAAGATTTGATAGGATTTTTTGGGGAGATCCAAGATTGTGAATTGAAGGGAAAAGTGGACTCCTGCAATCTTTGTGGACACGCCATTCACTATTCTCAAGGGTTTAGCCCGTGAATCATCGGCAAGGCATATGTTGAAATTAGCCTTTTTCATTGGTGGGAGACCCCATTCTTCGTAGAGCTCCTTTATTAGGACATTGACACCTGCTCCACCATCCACTATGGCTTGGATTTCATTATATGCCTTGTGGATCAAAGGCATAATAATGTTGCGTATGTCATCTCTCTCACCCATTTGCATAGGGATATCTTTAATGTCGTTCATAGGTGGAGGGGGATTTACGAGTTCAATCCATCCTTTGAAACTCTCCCAGAGATTGGGACAATTCCGTAAGAGGATTTCGATGGGAGAGCCCTAAGAAATCACAGATAAATTTTTGGTTTGGAGTTGCATTTTGGGGACTCAGAAGAATTGTTGTGATTTCCTGGAGTAACGCTCCAAATGTCAATCTGATTGGATAATCTGAATCACAAACTCATCTATAAGTGGTACCAAGTATGTTGGCATTTGGATCTGGTTTGCACTATTAAGTGGATCAGATTTATGTCCTGCTTGGTGCCATTGCTGATCTCACGTTTTTTAAAAGCCAAATTGGGATCTCCTATGCCTATGCTCCATTGAATTTGTATTATGCTTAGGAGAAAATCCATGAAGGAGGAAACCAATATCTGATGCAGGCCTGACGAGGGAGGGTGTTGAAATGGAGGTGTAGATATTCTGGGATCTATAACTGGTGATTATGCAGAAAGATCAGTTCGAAATGAAGAGCCGGATGGTGTAAATGGGTTTCTATGGAGGGGGAGGGGAGAGGGGGAGGTGGAGATGGAGATGGAGGGGGAGGGGGAAGGGGGAGGTGGATATGGAGGGGGGAGGGGGAGGGGGAGGTGGAAATGGAGGGGGAGGGGAGATGGAAATGGAGGGGGAGGGGAGAGGAGGAGGTGGAGATGGAGGGGGAGGGGGAGGGGGAGGTGGAGATGGAGGGGGAGGGGGAAGGGGGAGGTGGAGATGGAGGGGGAGGGGGAAGGGGGAGTGGAGATGGAGGGGGAGGGGGGTGGTGGAAATGAAGGGGGAAGGGGGAGGGGTGGTGGAGATGGGAGAGGGAAAAAAAAAGAGCACAAAAACTTAACGGACAGATATTGAAAACGAGGGAGAAGTGGTCACTTGAATGCTCTCCAAGTCTTTCTCGATGTAACGGGATTATTGTGGAACAATGGACGGTGGGTGGAAGGCTGGGTTCTCGAGGGGGTCACTCATCATATGTAACCCTATCACGTGAGTTCAACAAAAGGATATTTTTTATTTCTAAAATTTACAGAAATAAATATACATAAGGGACTATTAAAAATAGTTTTGGAAAAACTTTACAGATTTGTATAAAAAAGGGGTACATTTTATTAATGAAAAATTTACAGATAAGGGATTTTAGAAATAGGCCTTGAACGCATGTGATATAGAGGGTTTATACATAGTGAACCCCCCGAGGCTGGGTTATCGTTGTGAGAAGGGCTCGAAGTCACTTACAATGCGAGGATGGGGGTAAGGTGGTGATCGATGGAGAGGGAGGAGTGTCTTGCGTGGGGCTCAGAATGGAGAAGAGAATGGAGGCAAAAAGTGAAAGATGAAGAATGAGGGGGTGGAGTAGGTTTAGGGTTTAACCCTAAACTCTTCTCGAGCCATAACTCTTTATGGAGAGCTCGGTTTGCTTTTCCAAAAAAAGGTAAAATGATCGAAATTGCAAGCTCTACGCATTCATGTCCACTACCTAGCATGATTGTATATCATGTGGCTTCTATTTAAGAAATAAAGAAAATTTCTTAAGGTAGTAACCCAAGGTTGATGCTTGGGGTTGATATGTTTGGCTAGAAATGGGAAAAAATTTTTACTCTCCTTGCCCTTGAGTGTTATGTTCGTGAAAGTTCGAAGTAGTGTGTTGTTTTACACATACCTACATATGTTGGCTCTCTACTTAAGACACTAGTCTCCTCAGCAGTGGTGCCAAATGTTAGCTCTTTCCTACTGCTTTCGTAGGAAGAGCTGGGTATTCTATGTTTGCAGGATTCTGAGGCTTTTTGTCACCTACAGATATATTGGGGTTGTCGGTTATAGTATATGTGTAGCCTAGGACCTCGAGCCATGTTTCGGATAGAGACGTGGGCTTAAGTGTGGTAAGTAAACAAAGTGCATGCATGTGTAAAAGGAACATAAATCATCTTTGTTGAGGTAATGAAGGCTTTCGCCTTCATTGGGGGTTGTAGGGTTTAGGAGGAGTTTAAGGGTTAGAAGGAGGTTCAAGAGTTGGAAGGAGGTTCCAGGGTTCAGAAGGAGGTTCAAGGGTTTAAAAGGAGGTTCTAGGGTTCAGAAGGAGTCCAGGGTTAGAAGGAGGTTCCAGGGTTCAGAAGGAGGTTCTAGGGTTTAGAAGGAGTACAAGGTTAGAAGGAGGATTCAAGGTTCAGAGTAGAGTACATGGTGGAGAACTCGTCTCCCTCGTAGATCATGGAGTTTAAGGGTTGAGGAACAAAGGGTTTAGGGGAGCATAGGAGTGGGGGAGGAAGAAGGTGTAAGGTCTAGGGTGGAGCGTAGGAGGGGGAGAGGAAGAAGGAGTGGGAGAGGAAGAAGGAGTGGAGCATAGGAGGGGAGGGAGGAGGAGGAGAGAGGAGGAGGAGGAGGAGGAGGGAGGAGGAGGAGGGAGGAGGAGAGAGGAGGAGGAGGAGGAAGGAGGAGGAGGAGGGAGAGGATGGGTTGCAAGGTTGGAGGAGAGGGGAGGAGGAGTTGCAAGGTTAGCACATGCTTTTGGACGTGCAGTGCAAGGGAGCATGGACACTTGAGAAAATGCTTGGAATACCAAAGTAGACTCAACACAATTCCCCAAAGAGTGTGGGCTTCATTCCATTATGGGGTATTTATACACGTTGGAGAGCTTCTCTCTCTACATGTAACACAAAGTTGTAACACAAAGTCATATCACAAAGTTGTAACACAAAGTTGTATCACAAAGTTGTAACACATTCTCTCTACATGTAGAAGTAGTAACACATTCTCTCTCTACATGTAGAAGTTGTAACACAAAGTTGTAACACAAAGTTGTTACACAAAGTTGTAACACAAAGTTGTATCACAAAGTTGTATCCAGAAGTTGTAACACTAAGTTGTAACACAAAGTTGTATCACAAAGTTGTATCACAAAGTTGTAACACAAAGTTGTAACACAAAGTTGTATCACATTTCCTTTCTACATAAGTTCATGTTGGCACAAAGTCAACACTTGCTGTAATTTTCCATTCATAATGTCATTCTACTTTTTGTAGTAGTCTTTAGCCATATGACCCATTTTACCACAATAGTAGCATTCAACATTGCTGTTTGTATTTTGGCCTCTCTGCCATCCACCACAACCTCTTTGGCTCCCCTTGCCTCTAGAGTTACCACGTCCTCCACCATAGGACTGGTTTTCTTGAGTTTGCTGCTACCACGGCCTCCAGATCGGCCTGCTCTACCTTTGCCTCTACCTCTTCTAGCATTTGAGTAGAAGATAGTTTCTTTTGAAGTTCCTCATGAAGAAGATGCACCACCATTTCTCTGATCTTTAGAAATTAGAAGAGCAAACAACTCCTCAAAATCAGGAAATTTTTCATGGACGGCAATGGATGTCTGAAACTGTGCATAATCCTTTCCTAGACCATTCAAGGTCACAGAAACTAAATCATCATCTTCCACTGGCGACCCAATGGAAGCAAGTGCATCTGCAATTTTCTTCACCTTCATGTGGTAGTCATTGATGCTCATATTTTCTCTCCACACATTGTGTAACTCCTGCTTGAGCTGCATTTTCTTGGCTTGCGTATTTGTGCTATACATTTTTGCCAAAGTATCCCATGCCTCCTTTGGTGTACTTGCATCCTAAATATGCACAATCATAGAATCTAAAATACTGATAGACAGCCAGTACATAACTTTTCAGGCTCTCTCATGCCATCCTTTAAATGCCTGCATTTCCTGTTGATTGGGAACATAAGGAAGAATTGGTTCTTCTTCATTTCCTATAATGAACTCCTAATAGCCTTCTCCCATAAGGAAATTCGTCATTCTAAACTTCCATGCTTGGAAGTTATTCTTGTCAAGCTTTTTAGTGACAATCTGTGAAAGAGAGTTAGACGCCATTATAGAACACTACAAAATATTCTGCCATTGCAAAAAACACAGCTTCTCCTCACAAGGGCAAATCTACAAAACTGATGAAAGTGGTATTTGACAACACAGTCACTTCCTAGTGATGATTTTGAATCAACAGGCAATAAGGATGATTCTGTAACCCCCAATATCTCTATCCACAAGCATACGATGCAATTTCTGTGGCTACTTTTCACCGACCTGTAGAGCAGTTGTCACACAGCAAAAATAGGGCCTTTTTCTCAGTGCTTGCAAAGAACTTCCGCCTCCAAAACGAGCCCCAAAACGGCATCGAATCAAAAAAACAAAGTCACCAAGGGCTTTGCCCATTCCCACAACATATACTACCCTCTCGCCACACCACGAAGGGCGTCTCAATCTAAGACAATGCACTCTTGCACTTTCCAGCTATACTACCTATAGAGATTCGCTCCCAAACTTGAAAAAGGAAAGCAGCATTGGTCCTCTTACTAGGACACCGCGAACTTGGTTTGCTTTCTTGAGCTCCTTACCACGAATTAGGCTCTGATACCATGTGAAGATAGTGGGAGAGAAGGAAGGAGTTTGACTTGCGGCTTTCTCACATACACAATGGGGGAATACACACAAAGGTGGAGGCTGAAAACAGTTTTCCTCTTCTTAGTTATGAAAGCCAAAAGAACTCTAGTACAAAGAGATAGAAGAACCCTATATGTGGGTCTGAAACCAAACTCAGCTAACCAAGGTGGCATACTAACTGAGCCATGAACTAGAGTACATAAGGATAGTTGTCATCCAGCTATTATTCATGGGCGGTGTACCAACCGCATCTGCAACTAACAAGTCGGTGACATAAATGCACAATGGTCACCCTGGCATATCACAAGTGGAGCTCGATGTCTCAACAAATTGGTGGTTTCAACCTAAATTGATTTTGTTTTTTGATCATATGCCAATCTAGCTGGTGGTCTGCTTTCCCTAGTAGACTGTCTGAGTTGCTGTTTCTCTTCTTCGTGTGTCTCTGGCGATTCTTGCTCTTCTTCAACTTTTTTGTAGGTGACTGAGTAATCGGTGTGTTAATCTTCTGTGTATTTGAGTTTTTCCATTCTAATTCCTCATCGAAGATTACATCTCTCGAGATAATGACCTTTCGGTTGATGGGATCATACAACTTGTATGCTTTGGTGTATTCACTGTAGCCAACCATGATGCATTTATGTAACTCACATCCAATTCTCTATGATGATCATCATGCATGTGAGAATATGCTATGCAACCAAATATGCAAAGATGCCCAATGCATGGCTTGTGTCCGGTGAATGCTTCATAAGGTGTCATACCCCAAATCAGTTTGGTCGAAATCTGATTAAGTAGGTAGTTTGAAATGGAAATTGCTTTTGCCCAATACTGATTCTAAAGATGCTTCTCACTTAGAATTGCTCTATCACTATCTGCTAAAGTACCATTCTTCCTTTCAACTCTTGCACATTGCTGAGGAGTATCTGCACAATTGAATTGTCTTCAAATGCTATGACTTTTTCAAAAGTTCATGAATATTGAAGAGGTGTATTCATCTCCTTTGTTTGATCTCATGAATTTGATCTTTTTATTTTTTTGGGCAAATAAGAGTTTGGTTATATTATGATCATAAAATTTGTACAAAGAAGTTTCATAAGAACAAAATTCTTCTCTCTAGAGAGGAATAACTAGTATGTAGACAGAATAATTCCTGCTTATAGGAGAAAAGCCAAAATATGATCCCCATGGTGACATAGAAGCTTCCTCATAACTCCTAGGTAGAAGGAAGAAGTGAACAGAATTCAACTTGCAGGTTCATCCTTAACAAGAAATAAAGAAGGTAAGAGCTAGGCTTGTAGGTCTAGGCTGGAGTTGGTACAGCTCCTAGCATCTTTGATATATTCATCCAATTCAGCCTATAATCGATAGATTTGATCATTAAAGTTACGTATTTCCTAATCCAACAAATTTTTGGCTAGGATCATAGAAAATAAGAATCAGTTTAGTGAGTATAACTATAGTCTTTCCATACCAATTCAAGAATAAAAGCAGACATGTACTCATCATTAAACTAATATGCATTCTTGGCAATCCATATAAACCACAGTGCATGTGCTCTGATGCTGACCCATGTGGCATAAGGTAGCTTGAGTGCATCTCCAAGTGGAAGTGATTTCCAATTTATTGGTTCCCACAGCATTAGTTGAATCACCTTCCTAGCCTTGGGGCAAGAAATAAAGAGGTGAAAAATGTCTTCTTTGATTCCAAAACAAGATTTATAGGTTCCATCTCCCTTGCCAATACTCAAGCTTCTGCAATTGGTCCAGATAACTTTATGGAGAATTAGCCAAGAGAGTGGACATTTTTTCTGGTATCTTTCTGTCCCAGATCAATGAGAACCTGACATCCCATTTCCCTTCAATATCGGAGAGTTTCCACCTAGAATTGAGGATGGAAACCACCTCTTCTATGCCCTCAGAAGGATTGGGTATGGGTAAAAATAATGAGCTACCAACCCAACTAAATTTTTTGGCGAACATGATGCTGAAATTCGCAAGGGATGGGAAAGACACTTTGCTAAGGGGGATGTTCTGCTATGCTTTGATAATAGATTCGACCACCAAATGGATAAGAAGTTCCTGCCATTGTGGACTGGTCCATACAAAGTCATCAAGGAATGTAGCAATGGGTCTGTACAAGTTCAGGAGCTGCATGAGCCATATGGCAAGAAGGTGATCAACAAGCATCGTCTCAAGACCTTCTTTGTTTGTGATGGTCCCAGGCATGGAAATGCTATGCATTTCTTGCCTAGGGGGGAACTATTATGGATAAATTTGACAAAAGTAAAAGGCATAAATATGTGTGTGTGCTTGTATGTATGGCAATAGTATAATAAAATATGGTGTGCATGAGGCCCAGGGTTAAGGTGGCAGGGCATGACGATGTGCCACCCTTTCATGTAAGAGGACCCATAGGGTGTGTTGTACATAATCCATGGTAGTAATAATATAAAATGATAAGGTGGCATGGGTCCTCCATGCACCACCCCTCCATCTAGGCGGTCCCATGCCTGCATTTAGTGACATATGGCCCAAGGACCATGGGAGAAGTAATATAAAATAGGTGGAGATGGATATTTTATTGGATTATACCCTCCATGTAGGATAGGCCCATGTGGGGGGGGTGTAGAAAGTCCAAGAATGCAAGTTAAATAATGGGAAAGTAGGATGAGGTGGCAAGATTCCTTGTGCCAACCCTCCACTTGTCCTCCTAGATGTTTGAACGTATTATAAAATTGGAAAGAGACCAAGGGAGTATCTTAGACTTGGGATATGGGGGTTGATGTATTTGGAAAAATGAGGCAAAGGGTTGTCACACACAATTGAGAGTGCATAACCGCCTAGTCCACATGGGACACTCTTCCACACACACCATGCATGTGGGAGGATGGATTTATTAGGAGAGACCCCCTCTCTTGGCTATAAAAGGAGGGGGCTATTCCTTGATGGAACACGCTCATTCTTCTAAAGCCACCTAGCTAGTACTTTGATTTCCCCCCCCATCTTTCCAATAAGCATTACTCTCTTCCTTTGATGTCTCCATCTCTACATTCCACCTCCCATCATGTACATGAGCCTCCAACTCTGCAATCCGTGTGTCTCGAGACTCCAACTCGTGCTGAGGCGGTGTAGATGTGGGAGGTGGTGTAGACGTGGGAGGCTCCATCGATGATCGAGGTGGGGGAGGTGGAATCGCAATAGATCTCGATAGGGCAGAGACCATGTGCTGCAAGGATGATGCCACTCCACCCCTCCTAATCTTTTTTCCCCACCTATGTTAACGCTTCTTCCCTCATGTTCCCTTTTCCTCCATGGCCCTCAAGTGTTGCCATGCCTAGCGTCTAGCCTCATGCATTGAATTCTTTTCTAGTTAATAGTGCACGTACATGTGTGTGTGTGTGCATGTGTCCACATATGCACATGTGCATGAGTGTGTGTACATGCGCACGTGTGAACCTATGCATGAACACAGATGCATGCATGTATGCATGTGTATGCGTACATGAACGCGTTCTTGTACACATGCACGTGCATGTGTGTGTGTGTGTGTGTGTTTGTGTGTTGGGGAGGGGGGGTGATTATCTACACCCACATGCATGTGTATATGTGCATGCACACATAAGTATGTGTGCACATGCATGTGTATATGTGCATGCGCATTCCTACATGTGTGTTTGTGTATGCATGCATGTGCATGTGCGTGCACACATGTGAGCATTTTTCTATGTGTAGGTATGTGGGAACATGTGTGCATGGATGCATCTGCACATGCTTATGCATGTGCACATGCATGCACGCATGTGCCTGTGCACACACACATGCACGAGCATGTGCATAAGTGTGCGTGTGCATGAAGATGCACCAATGCATTTGTGTGTGTGCGTGCATACGTGCATGCTTGCACATGCATGCATGCCAAGTGTGACACGTGTGTTATTAAATAGAAAAGAATTCAAGGCATGAGGCTAGACGCTAGGCATGGCGACGCTCAAGGGCCATGGAGGAAAAGGGAACGTGAGGGAAGAAGAATAAAGAGAGGTGGGGAAAAAAGATTAAGAGGGGTGCGAATGAAGAGAGGGACTATCGCACAAGGGGGAAGGAAGAGGGGGAAAAGGAGCATGTACATGATGGGAGGTGGAATGTAGAGATGGAGACATCAAGGGAAGAGAATCATGCTTTATTGGAAAGATGGGGGGGAAATCAAAGTACTAGCTAGGTGGCTTTACAAGAATGAGCGTGTCCCATCGAGGAATAGCCCCCTCCTTTTATAGCCAAGAGAGGGGGTCTCTCCCAATAAATGCATCCTCCCACATGCATGGTGTGTGTGGAAGAGTGTCCCATGTGGGCTAGGCAGTTACGCACTCTCAATTGTGGGTGACAACCCTTCGCCTCATTTTTCCACATACCTCAACCCCCATATCCCAAGTCTAAGATACTCCCTTGGCCTCTTCCCAATTTTATATTACGTTTAAACATCTAGGAGGACAAGTGGAGGGTTGGCACAAGTGGATGATGGGATATCTCAAGGTGTATGTCCCAGGCACACCTTGGTTTCTATGTGTGTGTGCTAAAGGCACAGTTAGGTGCCCATAAGCACTATTAGGTGGTGGTAGAAGCCACATAGGATGATTAAGAGAATCTAGGAGCAGATTGAGGAGATGATTGTGGAGCTCAGAGGTCATCAGTGATGTTAGTGATCATGTAAAAGGTGCCTACTTAAGGACCTCACCTTTCTTCATTCCATAAGCAAGAATTCTCAGTTTGTGTTCACTCCATGCTTTCCTTTCAGTTCACCAACATGGTATTAGAGCCCTTTGATCCTCCTTGAGCCCATTTGTGCCACATCATCTTCTTCTTCTCCATCTTCTTCTTCTTCATCTTCACCATTTCTTCCCTTTTCTCCCAAATCTTGCTAAAGCTTGTTCTCGCTCGGTTCTCTGCCATTCTCCAAGCCCTTCCTGCTATAGATACCCCTCAATTGGGCAAACTTCCACCTACAAGCAATTAAAGAAAAGACATCTCTATTGGTTGCCATTCCCCAAATAGTGCATTTTTAAATCATTTTTCTACTATAGAATACTCCCTGCCTGCTGCACCATTGCTTGAGCCCTCTTAGAAGTAGATGGGCGACCTCAATATAAAAATTTTGAGTCACTTTGCAACCCATTTGGCTTAGTAGCGAAGGAGAAAACATCAAAACACAGGTTCAGCCTACAATTCCCTTGAGCAAAATAGCGTGCCATTTCACCCAACCTCTATGCTGGATCTTCTTTGGTATATGAGCTTTCTTTTGCTTTAGAAAGCCTTGTTTTCTTTGCTTTGAAGAGTGAGATACAAGCCCTCCAAGTTCAGGCCTCTATTTTGGATAGTTTTGGCAAGGTTATGAGTTTGATGCTACGTTATATGCTACTTTAGCATTTCTGAGGTTTAAAAGTATTGAAAAGCATCAATACAACTGTGGCTACAATTTCTTTTAAATTGCTATACCTGGATTTGCTTGGAATACTTTCATTTAGTCACCTCTATGAAGCATGCAAGTGAAAGCATCATTGATTTGTAGTATGGATTTTGGTTGCAAGCCTTTGCTACTCTAAATGCTTGTATTTTGAAGCTCTTTAACTCTTTCTAGCCTTGTAAGAGAGTAGACATTGCCCTAGACCCTCTCATCGCTACCATCTTGAATATGGATAAGTTCAATGGTAAGGGCTTTCACACATGGTAGATGAAGGCTAAGTTTGCATTGATGAGGGAAAACCTCTGGGGGCTTGCCAAACCAGCTTCAACAGCCTCCAATGCTGGAGAATCCTCACTTTTGACACGCCCGACAAGAGATCCTACTAGAGAGGAGAAAGACTATGGCATCATTGCTCTTGCATTAGGAGATGACTATATTCATCACATCTCTGATTTGGAGTCTCATTCAAAAGCTTGGAAAAAGCTTGACATTATTTTTGGTGCTAGCTCTCACATCTCAAAATTGTCACTTAAGATTGCTTTCTTTGAATTGAAGATGGAAAGTGGCACTCCTTACACTACCCATGTCAATCATATGTAGAGTCTCATGACTCAACTTGCTTCTATCAACTCTCCAATCACTACAGATGATGCAATGGCAGTGTTGCTCAAGAGTATGCATGAAGATTATGATCATGTTGTTACCACTTTGAAAAATCTTCCTAATCCTAATCTTAAAGGTCTTATTTCTGCTCTTCAAAAAGAAGAAAGGTACATGGAGCTCTGGAGAGGCAATGACACAACCTATGCCATAAAAATCTAGAAAGGCAAGTTTTCACCTTACAAACATTGTGGGAAGACTAATCACCTCTCAAAACACTGCTTCAAGATTAATCGATGCAAACACTGTGGCAAAAACAATCACCATGAAAAGTTTTGCAGAGCCAAAAAGGAAGCAACTACAAAGTCAGAAACTACCAATCTACTTTCAGTTGATGTGCCTCCACAAGATGAGGCATCCTATGAAGATTATGCTTTTTGAATCATCTCCATATATGCTCCAGATTTCCCTTTTCTATGTTGAGTTAAGGTACTCAACCTGGATAGTCCTCCAAAATGAATGAAATGCAGACATTGTGTGCATGTACATGCAGGGGAGATAACCACTGGAAGGTCTTTTGTATCCCTTTTGTTTACTTCACACCCTTGGGAACCCCTTGCTAGCATGAGAACCTAGCCATAGATTTATCCTTGACCACCATGAGATGGCATGAGAAACTATGAGACTAGATGTATCCTTGACATAGCGTGAGGCATTCCCTTGAGGGGTATATGATGGGATATCTCAAGGTGTATGCCCCAGGCACACCTTGGTTTCTATGTGTGTGCGCTAGAGGCACAGTTAGGTGCCCATAAGCACTATTAGGTGGTGGTAGAAGCCACATAGGATGATTGAGAGAATCTAGGAGCAGATTGAGGAGATGATTGTGGAGTTGAGAGGTCATCAGTGATGTCAGTGATCATGAAAGAGGTGCCTACTTAAGGACCTCACCTTTCTTCATTCCATAAGCAAGAATTCTCAATTTGTGTTCACTCCATGCTTTCCTTTCAGTTCACCAACATGGGACTATCAAGCAGAAAGAAGGGCTTGAGATAATGCTTGTTGATCACCTTCTTGCCATATGGCTCATGCAGCTCCTGAACTTGTATAGACCCATTGCTACGTTCCTTGATGACTTTGTATGGACTAGTCCATAGTGGTAGGAACTTCTTATCCATTTGGTGGTCCAATCTGTTATCAAAGCATAGCACAACATCCCCCTTAGCAAAGTGTCTTTCCCATCCCTTGTGAATTTTAGCATCCAAGCGAGCCTTTTGTCAATTCTTTTGGATCTCTATTTGATGTAGTGCAAGGCATCGAGTTTCATCTAACTTCTCAAGTTGTACCAACCTGGCGTCTACATGTTCATCTTCTGTCATCCTCTATTTTCGTGCCAATCTCAAGGCCAGAATCTCTATCTCTAGTGGTAAAACTGCCTCAATACTATACACCAACTCAAAAGGAGTGTGACCTATAGACGTGTTATGAGTGATGTTGTATGTCCACACAGCTTCAGTGACCTTCTGATCCCATTGGCTCCTATTCCTTGTGGCAATTTTTCCCATGGATTTACAAAGGAGGCCATTGGTCTGCTCCGTTTTGAGAGTGCTCTCAACGGATGCAAGAACGGAAGAAGGAGAGAGAGAGACAGAGAGCCACACAAGTTTGGTGGGTGCAGAACCACCCTAATCTTCTTTTTCATTCATTTATATATGTGTTTGAGTATTGTACATAACCGGGGTTAAGGCACAGTGACCTTTAACCCCCACAACCTCCCACTTAAAGGACAATGTGCCTTTAAGAGAGAACAACTAGTGAGCATACTATCCAATGCCCATCAATACACGACAATACTCAAATTGCTGACTAGGTAGACTCTTCGTCAGCATATCTGCAGGGTTATCATCTGTATGAACCTTGACAAGCTCTATGCATTTGTCCTCAAGTACCTCCCTGATGAAATGGTACCTGACCTCAATGTGTTTGGTCTTTGCATGAAAGACCGGATTCCGTGCTAGCTGAATAGCACTCATGGAATCACTATGCAATGTCGGTACACCTGTATGAATCCCCAAATCTCCCACTAGCCGATGAAGCCATATAGCCTCCTTGCAACCCTCTGTGGCTGCAACATACTCAGCCTCTGTGGTAGACAAAGCCATGCACTTCTGTGCACGAGACATCCACGACACTGCACCACCTGCAAAGGTGAACACATAACCAGAAGTGGATCTCCTACTATCCACATGCCCTGCATAGTCTGAATCTGTGTACCCAAGTACATGCATGTCTCCTTTACCAAAGCAGATGCACATCTCCTTGGTATCCTTCATGTACCTCATGATGCACTTAACTACCTCCCAATGCCTCTTTCCTAGATTAGCCATATATCGGCTAACAACTCCCACTGCAAATGCAATGTCTGGTCTAGTAGCTATCATAGCATACATAAGACTCCCAACTGCTGATGCATAAGGAACCTTGGCCATAATGGCCCTCTCCTCATCTGATTTGGGACTATCTGTATGACTCAGTTTCACATATGGAGGCAATGGAGTACTCACTGCCTTCCCCCCCTCCATATTGAAACGCTGCAATACTTTTGTAACATACTCTTTTTGTGAAAGCCAAAGGAGTTTCCTACTCCGATCACGCGTGATGCGCATACCAAGAATATGACCTGCAAGTCCCAAATCCTTCATATCAAAGGCCTCATGCAACTTGGCCTTTAAAGCATCTAGCTCATAAGTATTCTTGCTAGCCAATAGCATATCATCCACATATAGTGCCAAGATTATCAGGCTATTATCCTTAGCCCTTTTAGTGTAGAGGCAGTGATCAATTTCACTCCTTCTAAAACCCTGGGACCGAATGAAAGCATCAAACTTCTGATACCATTCTCTAGGTGCTTTCTTAAGACCATAGAGATTCTTCTTCAGCTTGCAAACTAAATGCTCTTTGCCCTTTTCTTCAAAGCCTTCCGGCTGAACCATGTAAATTTCCTCATGCAAATCCCCATGCAAGAAAGCTGTCTTGACATCCATCTGCATAAGCTCCATATCCTCTATTGCCACTAGTCAAAGCATGCATCTAAGTGTGGTCATCTTCACAACCGGAGAGAATATCTCATCAAAGTCCACACCCTTCTCTTGCTTGAACCCTTTAGCAACCAAATGGGCCTTGTACTTAGGCACATCATCACCTGTGACCTTCATTTTGTAGACCCATTTACATGGCAATGCTTTCTTTCCATGTGGCAAAGAAACCAAGTCCCAAGTCTTATTCTTCATAAGTGAACTCATCTCTGATTGCATAGCATACTCCCACTTGCGTTGATCCTCACGCATCATAGCCTCTTTGTAGCAAGAAGGCTCCTCGCAATCAATAAGCATCACATAGTCTACCCCTGGAACAAACCTATCAGGCGGTCTAGACACTCTAGATGATCTTCTCAAGAGCATTTCAGCTTGCTGTCCCACTTGCATATCAGCCACATTTGGCTCATCATTTCCACCAATAGATGATCCATCATCTACCCTTGATTGTATACCTGTGGGAGTACTTGGTGGCACCATTTCTTGCACATTTGGTGCATGGACAGCTTGCTGTCTATCAACATATGCAGGTGGATTCACATCCTAGAAAGTGATTCTCCTCATTTCCACATCCCTCATGGGTGCCTTATGCATCTTCTTCTCGTTGAAGACCACATCATGGCTGCGTATGATCTTCTTTGCTTCTGGATCCCAGAGACGATAGCCCATCTCTCCACTTTCACCATAACCTAGAAAGATGCATTTCCTAGACTTAGGATCTAGCTTCTTTCGAAGCTCTTTTGGCACATGTGCATATGCCTCACACCCAAATATATGCAAATGAGAGTAAGAGGGCTTCTTTCCATTCCATGCCTCTTCAGGAATACCACCATCCAAACTCTTACTAGGTGATCTATTGATCACATGCACTGCAGTCTTCATTGCCTCAGCCCAAAAACCACCAGAAAGACTTGCATTGGAAAGCATGCATTGCAACCTTTCTTGAATGGTACGGTTCATCTTTTCTGCAACTGGATTTTGCTCTGGAGTACGAGGGGATGTAAGCTCCCTCTTAATCCCACGAGTATCACAGAAATGCTGAAAGTCATGAGAGAGATACTCTCCACCATTGTCAGTCCGTAGGCATTTAAGCGTTCTACCTGACTGATTCTCAACCAAGGCTAGCCATTTCTGAAATACCTGGAACACATCACTCTTCCGAGCTATAGCATAAGCCCACACTTTCCTAGTTGCATCATCAATGAATGTCACATAGTATTCAGCCCCGCCTAATGATCGTGTGTAGGCATGGGACCACATACGTCTGAATGCACCAAATCAAGAATTTCAAACTCTTTCTTTCCCCTTCTTTTATGGGCTGATTTAGTCTGCTTCCCATAGAGACAGTGCTCACAAAATTCAAAATTAGAGAAACTCAAATGCGGTACATAACCCAAACGGCATAAGAGTTTCATTCCATTCTGGCTCATGTGCCCCAACCTGCAATGCCACAAAGAAGTGCTTGGCTGCTCGGTTATTGCAACAACATGATCAAATACCCCTGATACATGTAAGGGATACAAAGTCCCACACTTGGCACCCCTAGCCAAAAGCATAGAGCCCTTCTGAATTTTCCAACTTTGAAAGCCAAAAGTGGTGTGAAAACTAGCATCATCTAGCTGACCCACTGAAATAAGACTCTTGGTCAGCTTAGGCACATGTCTCACATGTTTCAAAACAAATGCAGACCCATTTGTAAAAGAAAACTTTATGTCACCTGCTCCCACTATGTCACATGCATAGTCATTTCCAAGATGCACACAACCTGTCTTTCCACTATCATAAGTGGAGAACCATTCCCTATGGGGAGTAACATGGAATGAAGCACCAAAATCCAAAATCCAATCCTGGGAATATGCATCATCTGAAGTGGCAAGCAACTCTGCAGATAAACTAGACATGAAGAGAACGTCATTGTCACTATCATGTGTGACTGCATTGATCTCCTCGATCTTCACTTTTCCTTTGTCCTCCCTTGGACTCTCTTCCTTTTGATTTGCACCCCAATTTGCATTCTTTTTCTTATCCTTTTGCTCTCTTTTCAGCTTGTAGCAATCCTTTTTCATATGGCCCTTCTTGCCACAATGGTAACACTCAATGTTCCGTGCCCTGGATTTGCTATGAGACTTTCCTCTTTCTTGGGACTTCCCCCTGAACTGTGATCTACCCCTTTGCACATTTAAGGCTACATCCTGCTTGTTGCCATCCATAGACTTCCGTCTAATCTCCTCGGCCAACAAGCTACCCATAACATCATCAAATTTCAGTACTCCACCAGGTGCAGAGTTACTGACAGCTATACAGAAGGTATCCCATGAGGATGGCAATGAACATAAGAGAAATATTGCCTTAGTCTTCGCATCAAAATTCATTTTCTGAGCCTAAAGTTGGCTGAAAATAATATTGAATTCATTCAAGTGAGAAGCAATGGAGACCCCTTCCTTCATCTACAGCTCAAACAACCTCTTTATGAGGTAAACTTTATTAGAAACAGTTTCCTTCTCATAAGTGGCACACAGTTTCTTCCACAAATCTTCCGTAGTCTGCTCATTTACTACTGTGAAATAAACTGACTCTGCAAGATGAAATCTAATAGTAGACTTTGCTAATGCATCCAACTCATTCCAATCATCCTCAGACATATTTGCAGGCTTAGCTTCAATCCCTGCCAAGGGTTTAATCTGCTTCTTTTGAATAAGCACATCCCTTATTTGTTCTTTCCACAAAGAAAAGTTTGTCCAATCAAACTTTTTAATGCTGAAAAACTCCTTTTCAGACGTGGAAGAGGATGCCATGATGCAAATGAAACAAAATCCCAAATGCTAGTGCCTGCAAGAGAGAATCACACCAAATACCATGTGCACCCAAATGTGTATGCCACAATAGAGTGAAATATCACCAAAACTCAAAGCTCAAAACATCTGACTCATGTGCATATACTATGCATCCATATGAGCAAATCTGGCCCAAAAGAAAATGCCAATAAGTGCCAAATGACTCAAGCATAAACACCGTCCACTGGCATATGCATCAATAATGTCTCATCCAAGAGAGCATAGCACTATCAGTGCATCACCTGCAATGTTTCAAAGCTGTCCCTCAGCATAAAATAGCATCCATGTGCAAAGCGTCCATAAAAAAATAGCATCCCACAAGGCAATTTGGGCCTATCAGCACATCCAACAAGGACCGCAATGCATCCAAATGGCCTATAAATCATCCATTACAACCCAATGCATACCACGAATGAGTGCACACTGCTCAAACTACAACCAGAGTGATCTGCATCTGGTATGCTCAAGAAATCATAGTCCCACGGTAATGAGCGCTACTGAAAATAGAACCTGAGATGCTTCAAAACATGGGCACCATTGCATAATCGGACTCAGCAAGAAAATCTGCAAATATCTCTCTTCTGCCAAAACTCCAAAATCCCAATCGATGAGTCAGAAATGGGAGTCAACACTTATCCACTGCCATGTGGCATAAATCTAAGGTTTCAAAACCTTAGTATGAAAAATGCATAACAGAGAGACGAAATCGAATACACAGAGATTTATAACTCTGAAAATCCTCCACCAAATCGTGCAAGAACTGATAGGTAGGAGTTTTTGGGCGTCCGGAACGCAATGGGACAGACAGTTTTGGAAACCGTGGTCTCAATCACTGGGTCCAACACACGGACTGAAAAACGTTTTTGGAAACAGAGCTATTTGTAAACTCCACCGGAGTGCGAATGATGAGCAACATAGAAGTTTAGGACCTCCTGAGTCCACCGGAACTAACAGATCTGCAAATGGTTGCTCCAAAATTGAGTTCCAACACCCGGGCAAAAAACGCAGGAACTGACACAGTGAGTCAGAAATCCAATGAAATGATCCCAGATTCAAGAATGAAGGTGTTTCCAAGCTCCTGAAGTGAAGTGGACACCAAAAGCAAGTAATAGTTGCCTCTACAAGTCAATATGGAGTCTCTGTCGTCGAACGGAACAGGGAAAAGCTCAAAAAACGACTTTTTCTTTGAAACCACTTAACAGGCTCTCAAAAAACCACTTCGTAAAGCCAAAGTGACTTTTCCAAAGGTTCCTCCAAGGTCTCTGCACACTCGGATGCAAGTAAAGTCACCCACAAAGCTTCCCACAAAGCTTCTCCTTCCTCCCACAGAGCTACTGAGCTTCAAGCATTCACGCACGCTCAGCTAGATCACTCGAGCTCTGATACTAGTTGAGAGTGCTCTCAACGGAAGCAAGAACGGAAGAAGGAGAGAGAGAGACAGAGAGCCACACAAGTTTGGTGGGTGCAGAACCACCCTAATCTTCTTTTTCATTCATTTATATATGTGTTTGAGTATTGTACATAATCGGGGTTAAGGCACAGTGACCTTTAACCCCACACGTTTGTCCCATGGATGCTGGATGATAGATGTTAGAAGTGCGATGATCAATACCCATGCAATCCATGAGCAACTCCACTGCTTCATTTAAGAATGGACTCCCATGGTCAGATACTATTTCCATGGGTGTCCCAAACCTTGTGCAGATACGTTCAAATATGAAATTTGAAACTGCCTTACTATTTGCAGTGGGGATTGCCATAGCTTCAGCCCACTTAGTGACTTACTGAGTGGCTACCAAAAGATACTTCTTTTTGCAGGCAATCATGGGTAGGGGCCAACAAAATCTATTCCCCACTTCTGAAATGGATGGATGGACATCACTGGGTGATGTTTCCCAGGACGAAATCCTTCCTACCAAATAATTGGCATGGTTTACAAGTTTTGCAATACATAGTGACATCCTTGAACAAGGTCAGCCAATAGTACCTAGCATGTAAAATCTTCTTAGTTGTATAATCACCGGTATAGTGGCCTCCACAAAATCCATCATGATAATGCTTCAATACCTTAGGTACTTCATTTACATCAATGGCCCATCTTAGTACCCCATCCAGGCCTTGATGGTATAACACCCCATCAAAGAGAGTGTAGCGCTTACTATCTCTATGGATTTTCTTTCTCTCATAGCTAGTACTTTCTGGAGGAAAGGAGAAAGCAGTTAGAAACTTGTAGATTCCACCATACCATGGATCCCCAACTTCTATGGCTGCTACAAGGGTTACATCAAGGCACTCCTCTAAATCAATCAAATCATTCTTCAAGTTGGAACAACCCCTTTTTACAATTTTGCTAACCATTTAGCCAACCGGCCCATGGGATTTGGTGATTGAAGAACTTGCTTTGCAAGACCATTGCTACAGATTATAATGAAGGACTTTCCAGTAACAGAATGCTTAAATTTCTCAATGTAGAACATCAAAGACAAAGCATGCTTGTCAGCCTCAGAGTAGCGTCGTTCAGTTTTGAGCAATTGTCGAGAAGCAAATCAAACGGGATACATGAACCGATCCTCCCCTTGCTGGAGAAGAATACCTGCTAGAGTGTGCTCACCAAACCCAGGATTGATATGGGAAGTCTTTGACCAATCAAGATTGCATAGAATGGGTTTTGAAGCCAGAGCACTCTTGATTTGTACAAACCCATGATCACAATCCTCATCCCAAGAGAAATGAACTCCATCTTTTAATAGCATAGGCATGGGTCACATCAAAGCAGCATATTGATTAATAAAGCGGCGATAGTAT
This sequence comes from Dipteris shenzhenensis, assembly GCF_047967505.1. Classification (NCBI taxonomy): domain Eukaryota; kingdom Viridiplantae; phylum Streptophyta; class Polypodiopsida; order Gleicheniales; family Dipteridaceae; genus Dipteris; species Dipteris shenzhenensis. Next base: position 46,296,690 of record NC_141598.1, on the reverse strand, counting down.
CCAGTTAGATTGACAAATGAGCATACCTGACATTTGGTTGTTGGTAGGGAGAGCTTGAGGATAGCTTCTACCTTCTCTGGGTCAGGCTTGATGCCCTTAGATGAGACAATATGTCCTAATAACCTCCCTTGAGTGGCTCCAATGGTGCATTTATTAGGGTTGAGGCTGCCATTCACATCATTGACCCTTTGGAAGGCCAACCTAACCTTCATGATGTGCTCCTTACGTGCTGAGAATATACAGAAATAATCTAAAAACACCTCTAAGAAAACCCCCAAATAAGGAGCAAACACCATCTGCATAAATCTTTGAAAGGTAGCATGAGCATTGGTGAGGCCAAATGGCATTACTTTGAATGCAAATGTCCCCCAAGGTGTGGCAAATGTAGTTTTAAGCACATCCTCCTCAGCAATTCTGATTTTATAAAACTTAGAGTAACCATCACAGAAAGCATACATCTCATGACCACTTACCTTCTCAAGAATGAGGACTTGAAAGGGAAGAGGATGATGGTCCCTCTTGGTGGTTGCATTGAGTTTTTTATAGTTGATGTAGACCTGCCACTTTTTGTTTTTCTTTGGGGTGACTACCACTGGTGAAACCCATTCAGTATTGTGAACTGGAACAATAAACCTAGCTTCTACAAGTTTTTGCAACTCTAAGCACAAAGCATCGATTTGTAGGGGCCCTAATCTCTGATGCTTCTAAGCCACAGGCTTTGCATCAGCAGGCTTCAGCTCAGGCTTCAGCTCTATCTTGTGCTCTATGGCAGTCACATGGCGAAGGTGGCAGTAGCTAGTTGCAAAGAGGTCAAGGAAATCTTTGAACATTCCTAGGAACTCGTCTTTCTCACTTGGAGTGAGGTCTGGGGAAAGCATAGATTCAAGCTATTGAGGACTAGTTGTTACCTTTTTTGCAAGTGGCGAGGTCGGAGACACACCCCCACAATGTAAACTTCCTCCTCTGAGAACTCCTCCCCCCCATCTGATTCTTCCATTCATTCAAACACCAAGGATGAGAGAGTATCACTGTCTTGCTTCTCTTCTTCTTCTGGTTCCGTGGCACCTGATTGCACCGGGATCTTCTCCTTAGAAGCACCAAAAGACATGTATCTTGTCTTCCAATAGATTATTGCATCACTCTTTCTCAACCATGGTCTCCCGAGTATGGCTGGGTAACTCCTGCCTGTATCTTTGATGTCCACTACATAGAAATTGATGGTGTTTGACAGTGATGGGCAAATCCTCAATGACTCCTAGGGTGGCGAGTCATCGACCATCTGCTACCTTGATTTGAGTGGAGGAATGCCTTGTGCATTTCAAATTCAATTTCTTCATGATTCGAGGCACCATGATATTACATGTAGCTCCCCCATCAACACACACTTTTGACATGGCAATTATCTCTGATGACATCTACTGTATGTGGGTGTCGATCAATTTCTTCAGAGATAGAAGAGACCTCTCGTACCTTTCCCTTTTTCTTGCTCCTCCTTGTTGAGAGCCCTTGCTATAGCTCACGTCTCACCTTAGGGCTTAATGCTATTAGTTGAGGGAGCGTGATGCTCAAAGACCAATGAGCAAGGTCCTGGATGAACGAATAGTCCTCTTGCCTTGAGCTGATGGGAAAATCTGAGGGCGACCACTTACTCTTGTTAGATCTTTTAGTCTTCTCTATTGGTGGGTCTACCATCTTAGCATCTGAGGGCTTTGAGAAGGACACCTTCTTCCTGGGGTGGCCTAGTCCATAGTTTGGAGAGGGGTTCGAGGTGGTACGACTTCTTTTCTTGATGTCAAGGATCTCTACGTCAGAATCCTCGGTGCTTGATTCACTCAAAAGATTCACCCTTGGAATATTCAGACATTCTTGTGCGATAATGACCTTTCTAGTGGCACTCATAGCACACAACATTGGCACGTTCTCTTGGAGGGCAATTGGCATGATTTTTGATGCCCACCATCTCAAGCCGAAGATCATTCAAGGCCTTGGCTAGGTCATTGACTCTGGGTTCCTTAGTAGGAGGGGTCAGGGAAGTAGGAAGGAGGGGGGCTCATGGGCGAGGCTACAAAAATCTTCTAGGCGGAGGTTGAGGATATAGTCCTTATTGATGGTAAGCATCTAAGGGAGGACCATATATTTGAGGTGGAGGTTGTGGATACATCCCTGATGAGGGGTGGGAATGTGCCCCTGAGTTAGACCCCCCAGGTTGTTGTTGCAAGAATTGAGGGGGTTGCGGAGGGACAATTGTCTTCTTTGAAGTAGGGCCAGACTGAACTTTATCAAACTTTTGAGCAATCTCATGTGCTAGCACCATAGTTTCTGGATTCTCCCATTTAAGCTTGAGGTGGAATTCGTCACTACTACAAGGTAGCCCAGCACATGTTGAGTCATTCCAACTCAAAATCTGGCATTGTCCTCTTGCATGGCAATTAAACAGTCCAGGAGCACGGTCGCTCGATCCACATATCGACGTGGCGTCTCACTTTCTGACTACTTCAAGTTTTCCACCTGCAGGTACACATTCTCCGGCTCCTCTTCTTTGCCAAAATACTCAATCATCACTGCTATTAACCTTGGCTAGCTTTGGCGAATGTCATCGACCTGCTTCTTATACCACACTTGAGCCAAACCCTCTAGAAATGTGGGAAGAACCAACAGCCATCTATCTTCAGTAAGAAGGTTGAGAGAAACACAACGGCGCTTGAAGGCCACAAGATACTCTTTGAATTTTCTTCAACCCATCACAGAACACAGGAATGTTGTCCATGCTTGAAAAATGGAAAAGAGAGAGTCAAAATGAGGCTTATCTATTGGCAAACAATGGAAAGAGGTAGCTTGAACTGAAAATCAGGTGAAGATACATCCACAAAGCACACATAGGTAGGGTAGCATGTGACTGGTGTATTGTGAAATACTACACAAGAAGAATCTTCAGCATAGAATAAGGCAATTTAAAAGGACCAACCCTCATGATATGGCATCCATCTTTACAAGCGAGGGTTAGAGACACGGTGCTGCATAAGGTTGTTCATTAACGCAAACAATAATGCCATGACAAATGTCAATAGTTGGAGGGCTTACACATCACCTTTAGCTTCTTCTAGTTCTTGTAATTACCATGCTATTTCTTCAAGGGGTGTGCGGTCTAGCATCCTTCTTTTGAGCAATGTCCTTGAGGACCTTTCTGATGATCTTCCAAAGTCGGTAAACTCGTATCAAATATGCCCAACAGTTAGTTTCATGATGACCACAACCTTTGCATTTCTTACAAATGATCACCCTCCTTCATGGCTTACAGCTTTGTTGGGGTGGTGCTTCCACTCGCTTCATGCGTGATTGAAGTACAAGCTTCACATGCCAAAAAATTAGCAACTATATTTTGAGCTCGAGGGATATGCTGAATTTTTAACTCTTCAAATTGTGGCAAAGTTCCAATGCTTGTTGATGTCATGGAACCAAGCCTTCGCTCCGCACCTTCCACCTTCCACTAACTTGTTCACAACGAGTTGAGAATCTCCTTGTACCTCAAGTTGCTTGACGCAATGTTCTTGCGCCTTTTGTAGCCCAAAAATGAGTGCTGAGTACTCAGTTTGGCTACAAGTACTTGCTGGTGCAGACTTGCTATAACAATACACCTTACCCCCTCATGACGTGAGCTTCACACCCATACCAGCAGCCTTGGTCGAAGATTTGTATGCATCATCAAATTGAAGGAGCCAAGATGTTATCACACCAAGACTAAAATCTAGACATCCCAAGTTTCTCGATAGTCCAAGATAGGTAGAAGGAGAGGGTGGGAAGAATTCAATACTTGAGCAAGACATTCAGCACCAAATAAACTTGCAATCCTTTGTTGATAGTTTATCTTTAGACAAAAAAGAATTACAACTTGTAGCTCAAAATGAGGCACAAAAGGTTGATTAGGTACAAAGGGATTCCTTGGTCGAAACATTACCAACCATAGCCAACCATAGACGAGCCCTAGAAACTTTGTAGTGAGATTGAGAAGAAATCATTTAAGACAAGCTTATCCATAGGAATTAATAAGCAGATGCACCAAATCTCCCCCCAAGCTTGGGGAGCATCCCACCCTTCAAAAATGTCACCCTTTTAATTACCTCTGATTCAGCAAGTAGCTCGATCACTACACAATGAGTAGAATTGAAATCAAAGTCCTTTCAGTGTATCACTAGTTCTTCACCTTGAATCATCCATGGTGTATCATCCCACCCATCGTCTCCTTGAACAATGCATTGTACAATCAGTTGTTGAAGATCGACATGAAGATCAAAAAAGAGATCTTGCCAATTGGTAGCCGTAATGAGCGGAGGACCAAGCACCAAATACTTGAACTCATTAAGAAGTGACATAAATATCCATCCTCCTCGTGTGGCATGTGTCCAAGGAGTGAACTTGAAAAATTTTAGAATCTATGATTCTAGTATCAGATATGAATAGAGCACATGAAATGAAGTAATTTTGCTTTTTACAATAAGAGGAAACTCCCTACGGTTAGAGAGTTACAGTTCATGAGATTTCAGCATATAAGAAATATCTTTACACTTTCATCACTTCCTATTTGCTGGCCCATTGGTAAGTCTTCCTTTTGTGAATGGGGAGGTCTTGGGTTCAATTCCCACTCCTTAATAAAAAGAGAGGAGAGGACAGGAGAGGAGAAGAGAAGGAGAAGACAAAGAAGAAGAGGAAGAGGATAGGGGTGCAAGATCTTTTGCAGGAGCCCAAAAAAGTCTGTCCGTGACACACAGGTGCACCAAAAGATGCAGGAACCCTAGAAAACAGTCGCGATCTATCCGCAATGCACAGATGCACCAAAATATGTAGGAACTCATAAAACAATCACGATTCGTGATCTGTCCATGATGCGCAGATGCGCTAGCTACAACCAAGGGGTGTGCGGGTGTTGCAGATGTGCATGAGCAGTTTTGCAGGCGCGGTCGACTAGAAGATGCATGGTGCTACACAGGGACCCAAAAGATGCACAGGAACTATAGGCTAAAGGCATAGAAACTGACAAGTTCTATAGGTGTAGAGATGGAGAACTACAAGTAGAAGATATGCAGAAGCAAAGAACCACACACGGAAGGTGCTACAGAACTACACCTAGCCGTAGGAGTAACGAATTTTACACCACTAGCCATAGAGATTTTGATCCCAACAGCCACACCAATTCTATTAACTAGAAAAGAATTAAAGGCATGAGGCTAGATGCTAGGCATGGTGACGCTTGAGGGCCACGAAGGAAAAGGGAACGTGAGGGAAGAAGTGTTAACATAGGTGGGGAAAAAAGATTAAGAGGGGTGGGAATGAAGAGAGGGACTATGGCACAAGGGGGAAGGAAGAGGGGGGAAAGGAGCATGTACATGATGGGACGTAGAATGTAGAGATGGAGACATCAAGGAAAGAGAATCATGCTTTATTGGAAAGATGGGGGGGGAAATCAAAGTACTAGCTAGGTGGCTTTACAAGAATGAGCGTGTCCCATCAAGGAATAGCCCCATCCTTTTATAGCCAAGAGAGGGGGTCTCTCCCAATAAATGCATCCTCCCACATGCATGGTGTGTGTGGAAGAGTGTCCCATGTGGGCTAGGCAGTTATGCACTCTCAATTGTGTGCGACAACCCTTTGCCTCATTTTTTCACGTACATCAACCCCCATATCCCAAGTCTAAGATACTCCCTTCGCCTTTCAAACATCTAGGAGGACAAGTGGAGGGTTGGCATAAGGAATCTTACCACCTCATCCTACTTTCCCATTATTTAACTTGCATTGTTGGACTTTCTACACCCCCCGCCACATGGGCCTATCCTATGTGGAGGGAATAATCCAATATAATATCCATCTCCACCTATTTTATATTACTTCTCCCATGGTTCTTGGGCCATATCTCACTAAATGCAGGTATGGGACCACCTAGGTGGAGGAGTGGTGCATGGAGGACCCATGCCACCTTATCATTTTATATTATTACTACCATGGATTATATACAACACACCTTATGGGTCCTCTTATATGGAAGGGTGGCACATGGTCATGCCCTGCCACCTCAACCCTGGGCCTTATGCACACCATATTTATGCCTTTTACTTTGGCCAAATTTATCCATAATAGTGTGTGTGCATGTGTGCATGGACACACATGAACACATGCGCATTGTGTGTGTTAAGAGAGAGAGAGAGAGAGAGAGAGAGAGAGAGAGAGAGAGAGGGGGGGGGGTGGAGGGAGGGAGAGAGCGAGAGAGAGAGAGAGAGAGAGAGAGAGAGAGAGAGAGAGAGAGAGAGAGAGTAATTAAATTGTTTTATTTCTCTAGGTTCCTGTGGTAAGGGAGAAGCTACTTCTACAAAAGAGTTGGGGTAAGTTCTTTTTATTGTTTAAAATAACATTTCATATCTAGAATTAAGTTCTTAAAGTATCATCACTGATCTTAATCTAAGTTCTTAAAGCATTATCATTGTTAATCTTAATCGATGTTCAATCTTGAAGCTTTCCTTTTGCTTAGAAAACTTGGATAATTTAGAATTTTCAATCTTCATAATAGTTGAACGTTTTTAAATACTTTAATCTTCATACTTCAATTTAGAATTTTCAATCTTCATACTTTAATTTAGAATCTTCAATCTTCATAATATTTGAAAGTTTTTGAATATTTGATTGTTGTGGATACTTTATTTATAAAAATAGTTCAATGTGACAATTTTTGTAGACTAAAGCATACAATTCAGCTCCAATTAGAGTACATTGGAGTACAATGCAATACAAAAATGATGATAACATGACTCTGCATCAATACATAGAAGTTTTAGTCCTTTAAGCATTCCATGCTCAATTGATCACCCCAAAATAAGGGAAGATTTGACAAGGGTACATTTAGAGAAAAGGTACGCTAGAAAAACACAAATATTTTGATGTAGTAAGGTAGTGAACTTAGAATATGAGTATCATGATGATAACCACTAACTATAGCATAATAGCTATGTCACAGGGCCATAGTCAAATTTAGGTGCACTACCAATCCCATAAGTAAGATTCAACTTCAATCAAATAGTCCCAATCAATATGTACATAGATTCAAGATGGCAAACCTAGCTAGCTCATCAAACTAATAGGTGAAAGAGTTAACACCACTTATACAAGAATTACTCTATGGGACTTTGATTTTTGGTTCAAACCATTCTCTCCCTCAAAAAAACTAAAGGAGAATAAAAAGTATATATATGTGCATGATCATATTCAAGGACACAAAAGAAGGCTGTTGCAAAGAAAAAGACATATAGAATATCAAAGATAACTATATGAGCAGCTATTAAGAATATCAAAGAAAAGAAGATAAAAGATGTGATTCCACAAGAAATGAAGGCGATTCATCTTAAAATAAATGAAATAAAGTCTCAGCCTATTTGGGACAACAACGTGATGTAGGTAGCTAGGGAGCATAATAGTCAAGAGCCATATGAGGAATAGACATCATTGACACAAGCAACACAACTACGCTTTATTCATGTGTCTTGCCTCTTAAATAGGTAGAAGAAGAAGCGCCAATATATTATTCATGATACCTCAAGATCCACATTCTTGTTGTCATCTACCAACCAAGGAATCTAGCCAATTTTTCTTGATTAGTTCATACCTACATGCATCACCAAGATGCATGTGATCCTTAATTACATCATCTACATCATTCATCAGTGTTTGCATCACCTATATGCATGTGATCCTTAGTTACAAGGATATACTAGGGACTTTGGTGAATGATTCCCAACCAATCTGCATCAACAAATGCTCCAATATCTAGTGGTCAGTTCCATTCTACATTCCACACTATAAGACTCAATAGTACTTTGGAGCCCCCTCTAGTATATAAAATAAGGTACATGGTTCCCACACTATGGGGTAACATCAGTGAGGTCTAACACTATGGTGTATTGATAACATTTGGTCCATGTTATGGTGGCTTAGAAAACCAAATATTTAACATCATTGGCCTCATGGAAATCCTCTTTGTTTTCCTTAACTTCAACTTTATCATCTTTTATGAAGTAGTGCTGGAGTCTCCTTTTCCAAGAAGTAGTTCTGCTCTATGTGATTTCTCTTACCAAAAATCCATGCCTTTTTGTCCTTTGTATTGTTGTCACAATGAAGTCCTTCTTGTTCTTGTGGTTTGTGAATGTCCTTTTGGAAAATTATGCTCCATGATTAGAGTAACCCATAAGAGGTGCATTGTTGGGAATTGTGTGATCAAGGGCTTGCTCTATGATCATGTGTGTGTGTGTAGCACACTAAGTGCTATGATGTGTCTAGACTATGACATAAGTGACAATGTAATGCAAAGGCCCCCACTTGGGGAGGTGCCTTAGATTTAGGAGTCCCTATGATATAGGGCTGATTGCCTAGGAGGTGCCTATGATCTAGGCCACCCTCTCTCCCATTCTATAAAATAGAGTATTTCCTCTCAAACTAATGGAAAAACTTTTCTCTTGGTTCCCACACTCTCCTCCATGATGTCCATCTTCTCTCTCACTCCCCAACATGTGGTATTAGAGTGGGTTAACCCTCCATGACCCTAGCCTAGCCCCTAGCAACCTAGATTCCAAGATTCTTTCATCTTCTTCTCACCTGTTTCTCATCTTTTCACTTTTCCCTCTTTTGAAATGATCCTTGGAGGATCAAATTTGTGCCATCCAGCCGCTTCACCATTTCTCAATCTACTTCGACGAAATTGTTTTCAGATCGCCGTTTTCTTCCTAGTGTGCCACTTCAAAATTCGGGTCATGTGCTTAACCATTCCCAAATCGCTCATAGCCCAAGCTAGGCAATGTTAAGAGCTATCTACTGATGTATTTTGAGCTTGAATCGATTAATATCAAAGGAGAAAGTAGTAAAAACACAATCAAAATAGGCGCATCTCTCCACGGTGACACTACATGACATTTCAGGACTCCTTTCATGGGGACACTCTCTGGTATACAAGATTCATTTCTATCCAAAAAATCCTCTCAAAGCTGCTTCCTTCAAGAAAATCCTTCACTGTGTGAAGACATGATATTGAGTAGGTCTTAACCCCTAATATATTATTCAAGGGCAGTGTCTATTCTCTTACAACTAGTGTTGAGAAGTGTCTATTCTCTTACAACCAGTATCTCTCAACACAAGTCATAGTTCTATAATGGCGTCTGATTCTCTTTCACAGATTGTCACTGAAAAGCTTGACAAGAACAACTTCCAAGCATGGAAGTTTAGAATGACAAATTTCCTTATGGGAAAAGGCTACTGGGATTCATTATAGGAAATGAAGAAGAACCAGTTCTTCCTCATGTTCCCAATCAACAGGAAATGAAGGCATTTAAAGGATGGCATGAGAGAGCCAGAAAAGTTATGTACTGGCTGTCTATCAGCATTTCAGATTCAATGATTGTGCATATTCAGGATGCAAGTATGCCAAAGGTGGCATGGGATACTTTGGCTAAAATGTACAGCACAAATACGCAGGCCAGGAAAATGCAGCTCAAGCAGGAGCTGCACGATGTGCAGAGAGAAAATATGAGCATCAATGACTACCACATGAAGGTGAAGAAAATTGCGGATGCACTTGCTTCCATTGGGTCGCCAGTGGATGATGACGATTTAGTTTCTGTGACCTTGAATGGTCTAGGAAAGGATTATGCACAGTTCCGAACATCCATTGCCATCCGTGAAAAATTTCTTGATTTTGAGGAGTTGATTGCTCTTCTAATTTCTGAAGAGCAGAGAAATGGTGGTGCATCTTCTTAAGGAGGAACCTCAAAAGAAACTGTCTTCTACTCAAATGCTGGAAGGGGTAGAGGCAGAGGTAGAGGAGGCTGATCTGGAGGCCGTGGTAGAAATCAGAATATGCAGCAAACTCAAGAAAACCAGTCCTATGCAGGAGGACGTGGTAACTCTAGAGGCAGGGGGAGCCAAAGAGGTCATGGTGGATGGCAGAGAGGTCAAAATGCAAACAGCAATGTTGAATGCTACTATTGTGGTAAAATGGGGCATATGGCTAAAGACTGCTACAAAAAGTAGAATGACATTATGAATGGAAAATTGCAGCAAGGCAATTATGCATCCTCTAGTAGACAGGGTGATGACAGAAATGAGCATTTGTTTATGGTGCAGCATATGACAAATTCTGTGACAAGTGCAGAAGAAAGCAATGATGTGTGGTATGTTGACGCAGGTGCATCAAACCACATGACAGGTCATGCTGAATGGATGTAGGATGCAAGGAAAATGGAAAAACCAGGATTTGTGGAGACTGGTGATGATACTGCACATCCTATTGTGCAGATTGTCAAAATTCCGTTGTCTATGCAGGATGGGAAAAAGAAATACTTGTCTGATGTATTTCATGTCCCGAACATCACCAAGAACTTGGTTTCGATTGGTCAGATGGTTGAGCAGGGCTTGCAGGTCAAATTAAATCCTCATGGATGCTTTGTTGAGGATATGAAAAATAATGGTCGCTTGATAGCAAAAGGAAAGAAGAAGGGTAGGATGTTTACGTTGGATGCGGACATGCGTGAATTGAGTGCAGCAATGTTTGCACATGGGACCGGTGTAGTTGCAGATATTGATATATGGCACAAACGCATTGGTCATGTTAATATACAGCGACTTAAATCAATGCAAGCCCAAAATATTGTTGCAGGATTTCCTAAATTCAAGGTTGCAGAAATGCACAAGGTTTGTGAAGCCTGTCAATCTGGGAAACAGGCAAGGAAACCTTTTCCTAGGCATGTTCAAGAGAGTAGAAAGCCATTGGAATTGATCCACTCTGATGTGTGGACTACTAAAGCTGCATCTATTGGAGGCTATCACTATTTTGTCACATTTATTGATGACTTCAGCAGAAAACTTTGGGTGTATTTTATGAAAAAGAAAAGTGAAGTGTTTGGGCACTTCAATGCTTTCAAAGCTATGGTTGAAAAAGAAACAGGCCTACAAATAAAATGCCTAAGGTCAGATGGAGGGGGAGAGTACCTCTCAAATGAGTTTGCAAGGTTCTTGCAGGAGCATGGTATAAAGCAGCAGTATTCATGTAGTCATACCCCACAGCAAAATGGAATTGCAGAAAGGAAAAACAAGCATATTGGAGAGATATCTCGGGCTATGCTAAATGAAAAAGATCTACCAGATTATTATTGAGCTGAAGTAGTTGCTACAGTAGTTTATATAGTGAACAAGACTCCCACTACAGCAATACATGGCATGACGCCAGAGGAGATGTATACTGGTAGGAAACCAGATATTTCTCATTTGAAAATTTTTTGTTGCATTGCCTATGTTCATGTGCCAGATGAGTTGAGGTCCAAGTTGGATCCAAAGGCTGAGAAGTGGGTCTTTATTGGTTATTCTCTGCAGCAGAAAGGGTATAGATGCTATAACCCTTCTACACGTAAGTTCACAGTGAGTAGAGATGTTGTTTTTGATGAGATGAGCAGCTGGTATAAACCAGTAAATGTGATGATTGATGTAGATGCACAAAATGGTAATGCTGCACAAAATTCACAGCAGCAATCACAAAATATCAGTAAACATATAGTGTCCTCTAGCAGTGGTTCACATACTTTGCCATGGACAGGTAGATTGAGATTAGGAGAATCTCCTCAAAGCAATGCAGATAGTGGTATGCAAGTATCACGAAAAGGAAAAGAGAAGGTAGATCAGCCCATGTTTGATGTGAATGCAGGTCACTCTTATGTGGATGGTGAATCCAGTGGCTCAGAGCAGAGCATTAATGATGAGTTGGGTATTCCTTCTGTTGTTACACTTGGAGTAAGGAAGACCAGGGATGTTTTGAGAGCACCTGGAAGTGAGCCTATTTTGTGCAGGTCTACCAGGGTTAGGTATCCTGTGGATAGGCTGAAATATGATGGATTTACAACCATTCACTATGCCTATATAGTTAAAGTGATACAGGAACCAGAACCCACTTCTTTTGAGCAAGCCATGGGAAATGAAAAATGGGAGAAAGCCATGGATGAAGAAATGGATGCCTTGAATGCAAATGCTACATGGGAATTGGTGCCTTTGCCTAAAGACAAGAATGGAATTGGCTGTAAGTGGGTTTATAAGATCAAGCACAATGCAAATGGTTCTGTGAATAGATACAAGGCAAGATTAGTTGTCAAGGGGTATGCACAGACATATGGCATTGATTATGAAGAAACTTTCAGCCCGGTTGCAAGGATGGCAACCGTAAGAGTAGCCATTGCTATGGCTACATCAAAGGGATGGTCTTTGCATCAGATGGATGTAAAGAATGCCTTCTTGCATGGTGATTTGCAAGAAGAGGTCTTTATGGAGCAGCCACAGCAGGTTATGTTCATGCTATTCATCCTGAGTTTGTTTGCAGGTTGAAGAAAGCCTTGTATGGCTTGAAGCAAGCACCTAGAGCATGGTCTGACCAGATAGGATAGTATCTTGTCACTATTGGCTTTCAGATTTCCAAGGCAGATTTCTCACTCTATGTGAGAAAAACAGAGAAAGGGATTATGCTGCTTGTCATTTATGTTGATGATTTGATCATCACAGGTGATAGTGATGAAGATATCCTTCATGTGAAAATGCTATTGAGGCAGAAGTTTGAGATGAAGGATTTGGGAGAGCTGCGTTATTTCTTGGGCATTGGGGTGATTAGATCACCAAGTGGGATATAGCTCTTGCAGAGGCAGTATGGACTGGACATGCTGTCCAAATATGGGATGACAGGCTGTAAGCCTATTTCAGTTCCTTTGGAGCAGAATGTGAAGCTGAGCGCAGATGCAGGTGAGCTTCTGGAAGACCATACTATGTACAGACGCATAGTAGGAAGTTTGATTTACATGACTATTACCAGGCCAGATTTGAGCTATGCTATTGGGTTGGTAAGTCAGTTTATGCAGGCTCCAAGGAAACCGCATTTGGATGCGGCTAGACGCATACTCAGGTATGTGAAGTCCACATTGCAGTATGGACTATTTTATGAGGCTGGGATTCAGATACAGTTGCATGGATACACTAATGCTGATTGGGCTGGTAGTATTTCTGATAGATGATCTACCAGTGGATATGTGTTCTCTTTTGGGAGTGCTGCAGTCACTTGGAGCAGTAAGAAACAGCCTACAGTTGCCTTGTCGAGCACAGAGGCTAAGTACAGGGGTGCAGCAATGGTTGCATGTGAGGTAGCTTGGTTGCATAAGCTACTCTATGATATGCATCAGTCTATAGATGGGCCAGTTGTCATTTATTGTGACAACATGAGCAGTATACACTTGGCAAATAACCGAGTCTATCATGCTAGAACAAAGCACATTGAGGTGCATTATCACTATGTGTGGGAGAAGGTTTTACTAGGTCTTATTGATCTAGTTTATGTCAGCATAGAGGATCAGGTAGTTGACATATTCACGAAAGCATTGGGTGCAGAGAAGCTGCGCAAGTTCAGAGACCTGCTTGGTGTGCAGTAATTGGGATTGAGCTCGAGGGGGAGTGTTGAGATATCGAGCTCCACTCGCGATATGCCAGGGTGACCGTTGTGTATTTATGTCACCGACTTGTTAGCTAGAGATGCGGTTGGTACACTGCCCACGAATAATAGCTGGATGACAGCTATCCTTATCTACACTAGTTCGTGGCTCAGTTAGTATGCCACCTTAGTTAGTTGAGTTTGGTTTGAGACCCACATATAGGGTCCTTCTATTTCTTTATACTTGAGTTCTTTTGGCTCTCACAACTAAGAAGAGGAAAACTGTTTTCAGCCTCCACCTTTGTGTGTATTCCCCCATTGTGCATGTGAGAAAGCCGCAAGTGAGACTCCTTCCCTCTCTCCCACTATCTTCACAAGGACAAGTACCATGACACTTGTGGAGTCCATTTTGGAGTCAATACTTAGTCAAACAGAGATCTATTAGTGCAGCTAGCTAAAACATATAAACAAAATTTTAACTAGTCAAAAGATTGATCATCACTTGTCATTGGGTGCTCTACCTTGACCTTGATGTCTCAAAAGATTGTAAGTGACGAGCTTGGATGTTAGATGATCAAGATGATATGTTGTGGTACCAAGATAAAGCTTGGACACTTCAATAAAATTATGGAGAACAAGAACTTTACCATCATGAAAAAAGGGATATGGAATGTGGAAAATGGTAAAGAAAAGAAGCCAAGGGAAGTACAATAAATATTGCAATATGAAAAATCCCTTGCTATCATAGAATTGGGACATAGAATTGGGATCTAGTGACTCATACATTCATCACATTGATGGGTGTGAGACTTCACATGAAGTTTGGGTGCAACTTGAAAAGGTATTTGGTACACAAGTTTTACTCAAAAGTCTTCTAGATGAAGAGTATAGCAATAGTTTTACATCCAACTTGGTGTATACTGAAGCTTCTCTTTTGGAAGAGGAGAGAAATGGATCCTACTCAAACTCCAAGGAAAGTAAAGCATATCTTATGAAGAAGGCTTGTATCAACAACAAAGCAAATCCGGTTGAAGAGAGAACTCCATCAGCAAATGAACTCACAAACTTTGTGGTATAAGAAAATAAATATTTTATCTTTTGAGATTTTTATAATCACTTGGTCAATTTTGAGGTTCTCTGCTTGGAGTAGTACTCCTAAAAGAATGTTATGTGTTTTTGTTTTTGAAAATCACCTTGGTCACCATATGATGTAGGTGATGTGATAGGTGTTTTCCTCCATGGTACCTCTTGCAAAGATGAGAAACTAGGTCCTTATGAACTAATCTATTTCCCAAAGTTGAGTTTTAAAAACCATTCTATTATTGTAGTCATGGTAGATTTTTTCTTAAAGTTGAAATACAAGATCCCCTCATTTTGAATACACTTGGTACACTAAAATTCTATAATGTGAACCCTCCAAGGAGTAACCTTGGTTCTCTTTCCTTCTTTTGTCTTATTCAAGTAGAGATGCTTCCATTCCATGAAAATTAGAATTAGGCTAATTTTGTAAGGTGGATAGAAGGTGACCATATTCTTCACTTCGTATGCTTTACTACAATTAATCTTTCTCATCAACTAGTGCATTGATTGCTGCAAGTTGATCCATAAGACCTTTCATGTAGTTGTACCTCACCAATTTCATCTGGGTTTTCCTAGATGATTTGAGTGGGTTTTGAAAAAAGAGTGAGCACTTGCACCAATTTCGATTGTGTTTTGATAAATGCCAAGTAGCCCCAAATCTGGCTAAGTGTGTGGTTTTCATGAAATAAGGTGTGCTATTGGGTAATATCATATCCATAGAGGGAATGTCCATTGATCCCCGTAGAGTTAAAGTTTCTCAAAATGCCAAGGTTCCAAGGCATGTCAAAGACATGCAATGTTTTCTAAGCCAAGTGAAGTTCCTATGGTATTTTTTATCTATTTTCCAGTCGCTCACCTTGTTACCCAAGAAAGTTGTTCCATTTATCTAGGGGGATGAGAAAGAAAGGTCTTTCCAATTGTGGAAGAAGGTATTTATTTTTGCCCTAGTATTATAGACATTGAATTGGAGCCTAGATTTCCATGTATTTGTGGAGGCCTTCCTTTGATTTATATTAAGTTTTAAAAATTGTATATTTAAACCTATCTTTGAGTATTTTCCTTTGCACCAAAATTTTTATCTAGGGGGTCCCCTACTTTAGGTGCATCATTGGCATCGATGATTTGGTATATGTAGCTATCACTCAAACCAAGTCCAATAATGGCAAATTCTTTCTCATTGCATGCTCCTTGAACTTCTCTTGCATTTGGTTTCTTCTCCTTATCCTTTATTATTGACCATAAATGATTTTTCATCAATACCAATCTAGTGTCTATAACATTGGGACAAAGCTAATCTAGGATTATTTTTCCTTCTACACTTTATGTTATTATTAACACTCCATAAGTGCTTTTTAATTGATACTGGGCCAAAAATCAATATCTTCTAGCTAATATACAATCATTTTTCCTTCTAAACTTTATGTTATTACTAACACTCCTCCATATAGGGAAGAGGATTGCCCGCCACTAATTACTAGTCACATGTAACAAAGATTGGAAGTGAAGAGGCTAGAGTCCCCAAAAAGGGAATTAGGAAGGATTATGATGATGTGCTACATCCATCCAAAATAAGAGATAGCTCTCTTTACCGCATTCCAAATCTCTTTGTTGTTCTGGAAGTTCTAAACAAGATGAACTACAATTTTTGTGGGAGCATCTACACACTTGAGGGGTCACTATGTACAGAACCTATATGTCATGTGCATTCAATACCTATTTGTAAAACCCCTTGCTTTTGTAAATGTATAATGAATAATACAAACCCTTTTTCTATTTAATATGTGAATATCCCCTTTATATGATAACTTTTTATATTTGAAAAATATGTAAAAAGGGGATTTAAAAATACCTTTTGTTGAACTAATGAGCTACCATACATAGTTATGAGTGACCCCCGCCACCACAAGTCTATTAATAGGGCAAACTATGGAAAATTTTAGAAACCTCCTTCCTCGTGCTGGAAGCCATTATGAGTGTTTTCCACACAAGAAATTTGATATTTGGAACGAACTATCCTTTCCATAATCTACAAAATCTATTCATCCATTGACTAGTAACATCAAAAAATCTCTAGATTCTAGAGCATCTATCCTCCTAACAATTTAAAATCTATATAATTGATATCCAAAATAAGAGATAGCTCTCTTTACCACATTCCAAATAACAATGTAAATCTATATAATTGCTATCCAAAATAAGAGATAGCTCTCTTTACCGCATTCCACAACTCTTTGTTGTTTTGGAAGTTCTAAACAAGATGAACTACAATTTTTGTGGGAGCATCTACACACTTGAGGGGTCACTATGTATAGAACCTATATGTCATGTACATTCAATACCTATTTGTAAAACTCCTTGCTTTTGTAAACGTATAATGAATAATACAAACCCTTTTTCTATTTAATATGTGAATATACCCTTTATATGATAACTTTTTGTATGTGAAAAATATGTAAAAAGGGGATTTAAAAATACCTTTTGTTGAACTAATGTGCTACTGTACATATTTATGAGTGACCCCCGCCGCCACAAGTCTACTAATAGGGCAAACTATGGAAAATTTTAGAAACCTCCTTCCTCATGCTGGAAGCCATTGCATGAGTGTTTTCCACAAAAGAAATTTGAAATTTGGAAAGAACCATCCTTTCTATAATCTACAAAATATATTCGTCCATTGACTAGTAGCATCAATACATCTCTAGATTCTAGAGCATCTATCCTCCTAACAATTTAAATCTATATAATTGCTATCCCTCCTACCCATTTAAGCATGTCTATGTGGATGTTTTCTACTAAATGTTGTGGATTTCCAAATCTTTAGATCTTATTGATATCATCTATTTGAGAAGTAATGGGAGTTTCCACATTGTCATTAGCTTAATGCATTTGAGACCATTGTGCCTATTATCACCTTAGTCTCATAGGTTGATCCTTTTGTTCCTTGTTCCTTGATATTCAAACTCGAGCTTAATATTTTGTAGGTGCATGTTGAACTACCAATGAGTTCACTAAATAATATGTAATATAGCACATGCATTCATAAGAAGGGTTTTATTAATTGGATATTTCACATATTTTTTAACAAATATGTGATTGCAAAAGGAACTTTAAAATTAAAAATTAGAAATTCCAAAACTTGTGAAGGATAAGAACAAGTCATATGTATATTTGTGAAGGATAAGGAATAAATTCATATGTATAGTAAGTGTATTAAAATTTACCCTTCAAAAGTATGTGCTATCTAGGATTTTCAAATAGTGACCCCCCTGAGTTTGATCTACAATGTTAATGTCTTCCAGGGGCCTTGTCCCTCTTGTCTTGGCTCATTGCCCTTGCCTACCTTGTTATTTGGATTATTTCAAAATCAATGATTCCCTTGGGATTCTTCTGTGTTCCTCTCAATTACTCTTACTAAGGGTCCCTTACATGTAAATGAGATTATGTCTCCCATCATACCCTATTTTGAGATGGAAACTCCATAACATTGTACCACCTTTCAATTTCACTCTAGGATCAATATTCTCTTTTCTGCAATGTATCAATTGTACCTTTGTCTGTTATAGCACAAAAGCATCAAGAACTGATTTAGATCTAGCATCCAACATCTACAAGGTGAAATTCTATGCACTTAATAACCCACGTATGATCGATTGTCAAGATGGTCCTTCTTAAAAATAGTCCATGAATAATTTAGTAGCATATGACACTTTAGAAACTAATTTGATAAATAAATGGCCTATAAACAACAATGCATGAATTTCCTTTCTTTTGGAGATCATCATGTTGTCTTTTTAATAAACACACTATTCTAGCACCATGATCACCTGATCTTAATGGAATTTTTATCTCCCCTATTTTCCTATTTTACTCTACCTACATTATTTTAAACTCTCTCCTAACCTCCCCCGTTGAGAGTTACAATGAAATAAAATTCCATTAAAAGAGACATGTTAAAACAAGGTAGGTATTGAATAGGAATGGGTGGGTATTGGCTAGAATCCTTGATAAGGCTCAAATACTCAAGAAATAATCACATACTTGTAACCTCTAGAGTGCATTAAACCTTTTTGTGCTTGTAGGTTTGCTGACAACATGTTGTCCTTACCTCTATTTGCACACACATGTGAATGTACAAATGAAAGGCATAATTGATGCTTCATTGTGTACATATTATTGAATTTAGTCATCAATTACCAAATTACAGGTAACAACCTATGAGAAGTGTAATGTAGTAGTTCGAGCTTTTTGTTGGTATAAAAAAACATCCAAGAGAGGCCACAATTACTAACTGTTACATAAGAATCCTCAAACTTTTGTGTACTCTCATCTAGTAAGAGCTATTAAGTTCTAGATGCTTGTGCCACAATGAAAGAAGGGCAAGAGTATCTTCAAATGGGATTTAGGCACGCATGAGTGAAGATGGGATTTAGGCATGCATGAGCACAACTTGGGTTTTCTTGGAGTAGTGGACAAGGATAGCTAAGATAGTACTAAGAAAATGTAGTCTCAAAAAGATAGTATTAAGAAAATGTAGTCTCAAAACTAATTGAATGGCTTGGACTATCATGTGATGCCATGTTCTCTGGTAGCCTATGTACTTTGTGTGACTAGAAGAGTTGGCCTTTGGTATTGGTTCCTCACTTACTCCACACTAGTGGCTACCTATTTCTTTAACTTGTGGCATAGACTTTGATTGTGAATGCTCATGAGTCATTGGTAGCTCTCATTTGTGGGTACACTTTGGAGCCACTATTCTATGCCATATCCTATGTATTAGGTCGGCTTATCCCTCTAATTATGTGGTGCAACTATTTGTATCATGCTGGCTAGCCTTGTTGTGTATGGTCAATTGACTTTGGTGCTTGGTAAATGAAGGGATTGTTGGTGCATTGGCCCTCTCCCAATCACATGCAATCGATTGTGTTGATTAATGAAAGTTGAAGGTCAATTGCCTCATCATAGTGATGACATGTGGACTCGAGGGAATTAATCTCATATGAAGTATCCCTCATGGGATATTTTGGGAGGCTATAGAGGTGCAACATGGCTATGGGATGTGGATTGGGACCCAATACCCAATGCTAACACGTGGTAGGATTAGGATTCTTTTACATTCTTGATTTTATAGGCTACCATATGTCCTAATATAGTTTTATTGTGTAGTTGATCTATTATGACTACCTAATTAAAATTTTATGACAATCTTTCAATTTGTTTAATCCCAATCCCCAAGGATACACTTCTATCTAAAACATGGTTAAAAAGATACTTATAAATCCCTTAGGTCCAAGCCTCCTTTAAAATTATAAAATCCTTGATGGAGTCATTTTTGACAATCAAACGGGTTATTCTCTAACTTGGTCAATTCGCATGCTAAAACATGCATGAGAAATTTAAAAAATTATATATATCCAATGTGATGGTTTTATGTGAATGTATGTAGCAAGCATCGAAATTAAACATGGGATAAGATTTAATGAAATAGTGACATTAAAAAATATGTACATTCAAATTTTGGGTTATACAAGCTTACTTGCAAGCCGTATATGGAATGTCTTAGAAACTTATCTCCAAGCACCATATGGAATGTCATATAATAACTCTCTGAGTGAAAATATAATTTTTGGAATGGAATTCACTTGGCATCCAATTATTTATAAAAAGTCTAAGAAGCTTCTAGATTATAAATAGATTCACGTCATGCATGAAAGCTCCATACTTTGGTGGGAATAGCTTTTGGTGAGCTTTTAGGGTTTAACCAAAATTTTGGTGAGATTTAAGCACTAAAGGCTCACTAAATTTTTTAGTAAGAGCCTTAAAAGCTCACCAAGAATTTTAGGAAGAGTTGTAAAAGCTCACTAAAATATTGTTCTCTTCCTTAATTTGACCATACTTTATTGATATGACCGATGCATAGAGCAAAATCTCTTAAGCATTTTTTTCTTTTTCTTTTTTTTTTTTGAAAGTATTTTTTCTTTTAACGGCACTAGTGCACATCTAAAAGGGGCTTTGAAAGTTGGCTTGAATTTGGGCTCTCCAAACCTCCAATGGCCATAACTTTCGATCCTTAAGGAATTTGGTGGTGCTGTAAAAGTAAAAATGCCAAAGAGATCATGCTCTATGCATTCATTGAAGTCTTTTAAATCAATCAAGGGAAGAAAATAGGCTTTAATTTAGGCATATAAAGCCCATTTTGGATGTTGGCCTTGAAAAATGGACTCTTTTGAGAATTTTTTATTTTTATAGCATTGCAAAATTCCTTGAACAAGTGGCTTGAATTTGGGCTCTCCAAAATTCAAATGGCCATAACTTTTGATCCTTAATGAATTTTGCAGTGCGATAAAAAACAAAAATTTTCAAGAGATCGTGCTCTAAAAATTTGTGATGTGAATGAAGTTTGATAAACTCAATGAAGAGCGTAATATTTTGATGAGTTTTTATGGCTCTTCCTAAAATTTATTGGTGAGATTTTAGGGATCTTCCTATTAATTTTGGTGACCTTTTAGGGCTAAAATCTGACCAAAATTTTGGTTGGACCCTAAAACTCACAAAAAAATCATCTTCATATTTTTGGTGCATCCTCCATAATATAAGCATACTAGCCACACATCTATGTCTTCAAATTGAAATATTTGCAGATATATATGTAAAGGTTACACATTAACAACAAATTTATCTAGTCAATTTAAGAGGGATGTGTTGTTGTGTTCCTATTATTATTTTCCTATATTCATTTCCCTTTATTATATAAATAAATAAATCTTGAATTGGTTTTAGATTACTAGAAATAAAATTTCATGATAAGGATCTAACATGTGTGTAGATATGATTGCAAGAACACAAATTCTTACAACATTTTCAAGGTCACAACCCTCAAAACAAGAGTGTCATCACATACAAGAAATGCTACGAATGTTCCGATTTGGGGTAAGTTAAATTATTTATAGATTCAAATCCTGATTCCTCAAACTTGTATAACCATTTTAATTATTCCATTAACAAAAATTTTTGAAGTTCAAGTAAGTTTTATCATGGCACCAAATCCATGAAATTCTAGATTAGGACTCAATACATCGTTATAAAATTGTACATATCTAATGTTTGACATCAAACTATGCACATGGTATGCTCTTTGTGTTCTCTATTGCACAAGAGTTTACTTGAACTTGTATCTTTATAACGTTAGTGGGATGTATTTATATTTGGGATGATCACATTACTCTAGTAAGATTTTTGAATTGGGGATGTTAACTAAAAGAAATTGCCAAGGTGCTAGATACCATGTTGACAAACTTTAAATGCATAGAAACACTATATGGTATCAAATTAGAAACACATTGGTACTAGATGGAAATTGAGTCTAGATTCTAGTAAACTATTTAACAACCGCTCAAAAATTCACAACAACAATACATCAAATGCAAAGAACTAATGCTCATTTGAGCAATTCCATAAGAAAAGGGACAAAAAGTACTAATTATCTTTTTGGAATGAAGACACAAATACCACACTAATTTTAATCCTTTTTTGAAGTATTGTGTGATGAATCCTAGTATTAATTCAATGCTTATGGCAACATGGATGCTATTATGATTTCTCGCTCATTTGTTTGTAACAAAATCCATATTTTGTGACTATGGAGCATTGGTAAATCACTACCCCATATATATGATACGGAGAAGGAGCCAAGTGATGGAATAATATGGATTTGGTCACCTTAGTAAAGATAGATGTTGGATGTTGAACCAAACTAAGATCTAAACGAAGACTTGGAATTAGGTTCTAGGGGGAAGCTAGACTAAACTTTGGATATTAAACTCAATAATATTTAGTAGAAAACATGAAGTGGGATTTAATAGGTAAGCCAAATGTGGTCCAAAAGAGCAAGATTCTTAAAAATCGGATGACAATTTAGCTTTATTAACAATCCAAATGAGGAATTATGCATAGCATTAATTAGAGGTTTAACTTGTTTATTAAGAACTAATAATCAAGCTTGATAAGGGAGATTTAGGGAATTAGTCAAACTAACACCACTATCACTTTCATAATGGTGGAATGTTAAGAAACTGAATGAGACCGCCACTAAGCCTAGGGCTACATGAGATCAGTGTAACAATCATGGAGGATTAAACCATACAAGAAAATCCATAATGGAGAGACAACAACGTAGGCAACACTCAACAATGTATTCCAATGCTTGATAAACAATACAATGATAGACCTCTTATATAGAGAGTCTCAAGGCATAAGCCTACTGTGTGGCATCCTCTGATTCACATCCAACTTGTGGTGACCAATGTCCCACATCCATTCATGTAGTCCACATCCTCTTGTGTGGCTACCATAATTCCCACAAACATACCCCTCTAGGGTACCAACACAATATTCCATCAATTGGACATTGCACATTTCAACACCCCTCCTCAATGTACAATCTGAAACAGTGCACTCCTGCACTTTTGGCTGTGCTACCTGCAGAGATTTGCTCCCAAACTCGAAATAGGGAAGCAACACTAGTCCTCTTACCAGGACACCACGAACTTGGCTTGCTTTCTTGAGCTCCTTACCACGAACAAGGCTCTGATACCATGTTAAGAAACTGAATGAGACCGCCACTAAGCCTAGGGCTACATGAGATCAGTGTAACAATCATGGAGGATTAAACCATACAAGAAAATCCATAATGGAGAGACAACAACGTAGGCAACACTCAACAATGTATTCCAATGCTTGATAAACAATACAATGATAGACCTCTTATATAGAGAGTCTCAAGGCATAAGCCTACTGTGTGGCATCCTCTGATCCACATCCAACTTGTGGTGACCAATGTCCCACATCCATTCATGTAGTCCACATCCTCTTGTGTGGCTACCATAATTTCCACAAACATACCCCTTTAGGGTACCAACACAATATTCCATCAATTGGACATTGCACATTTCAACATGGAAAACATGGGAGCTTGATTGTCTATGTGTAAGTGGGAAATCCAGTGTGGAAAAGTTGTTGATAGTTGTTGGAAACATGGTTATGAGGCTTAGTGGCATTCTATAAATCACAAGTCTCATGACCAAATCCATATTATGAGGCCACTATTTCTAGAAGTCACACTATAGAAGAGACATAGCCAGATAATAGAGTAGTGTTCTAGAAGTTGCACAATGAGTATTGTTTGCAACATAAGCTTGAGATGAGCTTCAGTAAGGACATGACATCCGAATGATGCTCTTTGAGGAGCCATGCAAGAGGAGAGGAGAAAGGACTCATGGAGTATAATACAACCCACTAATATCCATATGAATATTTTCACAAAATGCGATGATCATGCCTTCAATAAAGAGGATGGTTTAATATTCAAGGCCATAGTAACATTGATTATGTGCTAAGGGTAGAAGAGAAAAAGGACTCTACAAGATCGGTGTATTGATGGCTTGAGATTAGAAAGATGCCTTAGGACTATGGAAGATACTCACTCCTAGATGTGATGTAGATATATAAAATGGTGGATGGGCTCCAAGAAACTACTAGTAGTAACAAGGTCTATGGGATGTATGGAAGGCTACTAAGAATTGAGGTCCATTCTTTATCATTACCATAGAATGGGCTACAAAACCATTGCATCTAGTTCACTTTAACATCTACGGTAAATGACCATAAGATTGTTAGCTAAATTTGTATACTTTCTCACATCCACTGTTGACAACTATAATTAAATGGTATGGATCTACGCATTATAAAAGAAGTGTCCAGCCTTTGAGTAGCTTGGGAATGAAAAATGAGAAGTTGAGAGAATCAAGAAAAGAAAAGATGGAAGTTGAGACAATCCAAAAGCTGAAGAATTTTATAATAGATGTAGAGATTTTATTCCAATGGAGTTCAATAGAAAGTACAAAGATAGACCAAGTTCAAGAGGAAAATGATGATAGATAGCACAATGGGGTGATAAACTGAAAGAGCTAAGTGACAATCAAGATGGGGCTAATAATGTTGAGGGGAAGGATCTCCAATGATCATTCTAGAAAGAGGTAGTCATTGCTATCAGACATGTCCTGAATTGGACTACAACAAAGGTAGTCAATAGAAGGATGCCAGTAAATGTATATCATAGAAACAAGCCATCAAAATATAGAGTTATAAGTGTAACTTCACTACCTATAGTGAAGATTCCAAGGCTTATAGTAATGTAAAGTTTGGTAACATAGATCAAAATCTTCACTACCTATAGTGAAGATTCCAAGGCCTATGTATTTTAAATTTTGGTAATATAGATCAAAATCTTGGGGGGGTCACTATGTATAAATCCTCTATACCACGTGCATTCAAGGCCTATTTCTTAAATCCCTTACTTGTAAATTTTTCATTAATAAAATGTACTCCTTTTCTATACAAATCTGTAAATTTTTCTCAAAACTATTTTAAATAGTCCCTTATGTATATTTATTTCTATAAATTTTAGAAATAAAAAATATCCTTTTGTTGAACTCACGTGATAGGATTACATATGATGAGTGACCCCCCCGAGATCAAAATCTAGTGCAAAATCGAATTGATTCCAAGATTATGTTGAGATATGGTGCCATGTGCACATAATTAGAGACTAAGGTATTCCAAGATTATGTTGAGATATGGTGCCATTGCACATAATTAGAGACTAAGGTATGGTCTAGGAGTATATTAAAGTAGCCCCCTAGGATGTGGACTACATGATGTGAGGATGTGGATCGAGGACATCCATAAGGAGGGATGTGGATCAGAGGATCCCACAAGTGTTGACTATTCTAGAGGCTCTCTCTATATAAAAAGCCTTCTTGTATTGCTGATATACACATACACTCAAGATTTTGTTTATAAGTCCAAGCTAATATATCTTGGAACCTAATTGACTTGAGGTACATGTCATGAGCACTTTTTTCATCATGTTTCCACATAGGTTTCATCCACCTTAGAGCGCTCCATAGATCCCAAGGCACACATGTTTTCACATGGTTCAGAGGAGGTTTAGCAAAGCCTAGGGTTGTTTAGTAGTGTTGCTATTTCATTGAGTTGACGAGAGCGATTTTTTGTCCATAGCTTTTTGTTCACTTCATTTCTTGGCGTGATAGGTTTTGGCTAAGTTTCTACAGTATGTGTGAGAGATCTCTTCCATTCGAGTGTTTTGAGAGAGTCAAGGCTTCGTCAGCTTCAGCCCTATTTAAAAGAACTACATAGCAAGCGGACGTAAAGGCCGAGGAGGCAGCAACTGCTGAAGGGAAGACACTCGTAGCTGAACCAGTTCTTCTGAGCTGCTTCGAGCATCGACATTCCGAGAGGAACTCGGATCTATTTCTCCTCAGCATCTTTGTCTACAAACGTCACGGAAATACTGTCCACCACCAATTTAATATGACAACTTTGTGAGAGCAGAAGGGTTTCCAAGCTGCAGGTTTCAACTTCGGTGGCATAACCTGTAAAAACTGGCAGAAAGCTGAAATATAACTACTCTGAATTGCATCTGAAAGGGGCAAAAAAAAAACTGAGAAATCGCAATATGCTGCAAACAAAAAAAAAAACATGAAACGGATAGGCATCCAACGGAAGGTCGCAATGCAGCCAAACCATAGCCAAGGACGGAGAATTTAGAGCCTCTGAAAGCTGAGAAATGGAGCGAAGCGTACAAAAAGGGTTGACAAAGGAGATACCAGCGTGTTGATAAATGGTTGGGGACGTGTTTGAGCAATCTATGATGCAAGAAAATGTCTCTGCGAAGAGAAGAAGACGATGGGAGGCAGGAGGTGAGGGGAGGAAGGAAAGTTGCCAAGGATTTTGCATTTTGGGAAGATTGTGGAGCTCGGATGGGAAATCAAGAACAAAAGAGTAGATGAGGAGCCATGCTTCAACTGAAAAATCATTGCAGCAGAAGTCATCCTCTCTACGGAAGCTACAGTCCTAGCAACAAAAGAGTCAGCGGCAGCTCCAGTTGTCGAGGAAGCTCCTCCTGCAGAAGAGGAACTGTGAAGGAGGGGGTGCCTCTACCTGTGTCCGAGGAGCCATCTATTGTTGAGGTGCCACCCAAGGTCGTCAAAGAAGAAGCAGCTTCTCCCGAGAGCTGGTGACAGATGATGCTCCTGCATGCAACCACCAACGAGCCTCCTCCAATGCCCTCTCCTGCAACGAAGGCTCTCTGCATCTCTGAGCTCCCAGCCAACTTGCAAAGCCTCTCCACCATCTCTACACAACGTCCACAGCCCTC
The DNA here is from genome assembly GCF_047967505.1 of Dipteris shenzhenensis. Taxonomy (NCBI): domain Eukaryota; kingdom Viridiplantae; phylum Streptophyta; class Polypodiopsida; order Gleicheniales; family Dipteridaceae; genus Dipteris; species Dipteris shenzhenensis. The sequence goes on along the minus strand of NC_141598.1, from coordinate 46,269,892 downwards.
AACACCCAGCAACGCTTCTTCACGGGCTCCAACTCCACCACGATCAACAACGAACTGTGCCAACGCCAAGCAACGCCAACGAAATCCAGCGATGACCAGCGGCTGCTCCAACATCAGAAACCTACACAAGCAAGTAGCACAGGTAGCGAGGCGTTAGAAGAAGCTGAAGCAGGAGGAGGACGCAATCATCATCGCCAACTAAAGGTGTAGACCTTAGGACACGTGACATGTAGGGTTAGGCTAAGGTCACCATAATCTGCTCATGGTCAACAAATTGACACGTGGCAGAAGATAAGCCACTCAGGTCTAAAAGACCTCGGGTCAGCCTATGGTTACTTAAATGCCACACCACTACAGTGCTACATAAGCACAGAGGCCCTTACTAAGCATGGTTTGGAATGCTTCATGTGAATCCATGTGCCACATCATCAAATTTTCCTCTTCTTCATAAAACTTTGACAAGCCATAACTTGCAATCCAAGAAGAATTTGCATGTGCTCCAAAAATGAAAAGTGATTGCCTTTCCAATCTCTATGCAGCTTTCATGTTAGAATCATTGTATATGCAATTAGACACTGCCATTGAAGCAAAACTAAGCTCATGGTAAGACCTTTTCAACAACAAATGGTAAAGCAACATATGAATGCAAAAAGCATGCCAAAAGAACAAGTGCGTGAGATGACCATATCATAGAACATGGCATCCACACACAAAGCATTAAAGGCACAGGAAGAACAAAGCATCATGCATCAAGCAAAAAGTAGCAACAACCTTGCTACCTTTTGCCCACATGTTTGTAAATCAAACTTGACTTGAGACTAGCTATGAAAGCACCTAGGGGAGGATTTGATCTTGTAACTCACATCTAACCACCTTGCAGTAGCCAAAGGATCATGTCACTAAGAGGAGGTGTTGAGATATGGTGCCATGTACACATAATTAGAGGCTAAGGTATGGTATAGGAGTGTATTAAAGTAGTCACCCTACATGATGTGAGGATGTGGATCGAGGACATCCATAAGGAGAGATGTGGATCAGAGGATCCTGCAGGTGTTGACTATTCTAAGGGCTCTCTCTATATAAGAAGCCTTCTTGTATTTTTGATATACACATACACTCAAGATTCTGTTTATGAGTCCAATCTAATCTATCTTGGAACCTAATTGACTTGAGGTACATGTCATGAGCACTCTCTTCATCATGTTTCCACATAGGTTACATCCACCTTAGAGCACTCCATAGATCCTAAGGCACACATGTTTTCACAGATTTGACATAGGTCTTGAATTTAGTGGAAAAAACAAAGGAAAAAAATTAGATTTAAATATTAAAGAGAATCCAATAATAGACAAGAGGATACCACTTTAGTATGTAAGAAATTGGAAGACTCCAAGAGCATCAAATATCCTAGAGATGATTTTCAAGGGTTATGGAGGTTGAGGCAACTTTGAAACCTACCAATACAATAAACTACAATCTAGTAGCTTAAATCAAGTTTATTAAGGAGCCAAAGTCCTTGAGGGATGATTCGGGATTAGAAATCAACATAGGAGACAAATATGAGCTCCATTGAGGGAAACTAAACATGGGATCCAGGGTTTTATGACAAGCCCAATAGAAGGTCATAGGGAACAAGTGGCTATAGGGACTAAATAGCTATATAAGGTCATAGGGACAAAGTGGTTATATACAATGTCAAGTGTAGGTATCATGGGAAACTATTATTAGGAGACTCTAGTGGCCAAGGGGTCCACATAGATGGAAGGGCTAGGCTACAACAAGGCATTTTCTCCCATAGCATGAATGGAGACAATTTATATGATGGTCTCATTAGGATCCCATTTGGAGGAATCCATATCTTGGATGGATGTCAAGTCATCCTTCCTAAATGTAGACCTCAAAGAGAAGTTCTACAAAGAGTAGCCACCCAAATTTGGGTCCAATATAACAAGGTATAAAAGCTTAAAAGGACATTATATGGGCTAAGATAAGCCTCACAAGCATGTTTCTAGTAGATCGATGATTTCTTTGGAAGAAATAACCTAATCACAAACCTATCCCTCCATTTTGAGGGGAGTAAGAAGTTTATGGTGTCCCTTTGTATAGGTATGAATCTGATGAAAACATATATCTCCATTTTGAGGCAAATAAGAAGTTGATGGTATTATGGACATAATCATAATAGGGGATCTCAAGGACTTGAAGGATCCATTAAAGAGAGTGTTTGATATAGATGAACTTGGCCTACTTTCCTTTTTTCTCACTATCAAAATCTAGCAAGAGTAGGGTTGTTTGGAGATTTTGAAGAAATTATAGATGCAAAATTGTAAAGACATAATTAGGCTAATGGAGGTTTGAGCCAAGTTGAATAAGGAAGAAATCACTTAGCTAGTATACTTAATATAATTTAAAGAGTTGATCAAGAGTTTACTAACACCTACTTACCTAACATAAAGTCATTAGTCAAACTTCTCTATTATTTTACATTTACACTCTCTCACAATCTTTCACTCTTAGATTTTGGTGACTCAAGTATGGTCAACCTTACCCTAGCACACTACATATAGGAGCTATGGACTACAATCTTAAGTAAAGAAACCAATCTAGCTTTTAAGAGAAACAAATGTTGGAAACCTCACCCATCACTCCATGTTCACAATCACATTTATCCCTTTAGTTGTGGTAAGACCAACATGCAAGATATTAGAGAAATCGACCACTTTCACAACTCTTCCATAAGCACAATAAATACTCACTCTTTCACTGTCTTTCTCCCTTAGATTTGTGTTACTCAATTGTGGTCCACCTTACTCAATTGATCACTTTCACAACTCTTCCATAAGCACAATGAATACTCACTCTTTCACATTCTTTCTCTCTTAGATTTGTGTTACTCAATTGTAGTCCACCTTACAGTCCACCTTACCCTAGCATAGTAGGTGCAGGAGATATGGGGTACAATACTACCAAAACAAAGCGATCTTAAATTTCAAGGAAAAGGAATGTTGGAAATCTCGCCCATCACTCCATGTTTGCAATCATGTTCATTTTCTTGTAGTTATGGTAAGCCCTTAACCCAACATGTAAGATATTGGACAAATCAACCACTTCCACAAGAACAATGAACACTCACTCCCTCCCTTTCTTTGATTCGTTTTCTTGTAGTTGTGGTAAATCTTTACCCCAACACATAAGATCTCATGTAAGAGGGGAGCATGATACATTACAATAAGTAGCCTACTATTGGAGGTGATAGGCCTCTTACCATGCCCGTCAGTAGTACACCCACTACCATTAGTGATAGGCCTCCTACTACTGGTGATATTTTCTACTGCCATTAGTAATAGGCCTATTCTTGCCAATAATAGGTCTACAGCTACTGCCAATAGTATCATCATTTTCCCATTGGTAATATTTTTTAACAACATTAATAATAGGTCTAGTACCATTGATAATAGGGTCACTACCAATGGTAATATTATCCAATTTGTTAGTTATTTTTTTGTATCATCAATGCGATAATGCTATTCTCATGCTATTTTGGACCAAGTATGACATTTGTGAATAATGATATTCTAGATTCTTTTCTTATATGTCTCTTTCAGTATTTTATTATCTCTAACTTGTTCATTTCCCCCTTGCCCTCATGCTATGCGCCATAACTTCACACCAATTCCCATTCTCTCGATGATGAGGGTGACACCCTTTGGGATATTTGGAAAAAGTGACTACCTTGCTTACCCAGATGAACAAAGGGCCACAAGAAAAATTGACAAACTACTACCACCATCACTACAATTCAATGTTAACAAAGGTTCTTCTTGAGAGAGAATGAAACTTTACAAGAGAAAGTAACAAATAAAGAAAGATGTACTATGCCTCACAGGCCTATCCACCTCATTTACCATGACCCCCTTGCTAGCTCTACCTCCTATCCTATAGAGAATTGTCTCCCTCTTGGCCTCTACCCTTTATCCATAGTCTTCTAGTGGTTGCGTAGTTTTCTACTGTTGTCTCATTTATATCTAGTTTTGTTGTTGGCTATGCATACTCCACACACTCCATCCATGCCCTCTAAAGATATATTGCAACTTCTATTGCAAAAGGAAATTCACCTTATTACTTGAATTATCCACTGAATAGTTCCATTGATTTTGTGATGCTCCTTCACATAGTTTGACCTATGTGATTGGTCTTTTACATTCTCTCAACTCTTGTGTTTCATGAAGGCATGTAGCTTCCCTTATAGCTCTCACCACTATCTGTCACATGTAACCACCTCATAACACAGAACCAGTATAAAAAGTATACATACTATTGGAAATTGTAATCAAACTCTGTTCAATTTGTGTTTATCCATGCATTTCCTAGTTGGAGAATTCTTGTGATAGCTTTTAAGTTCCTATCAGATCTCCTAGGTGGTCCAATTACCTACTAGTAGAGATATTCCATGTGACTTGGAGAAAGCCTAGAAGCCAATCAATGGGTGATTCTGAATCCTAAGATGATCTATCCTCTATAAGGTGGGAATTCTATTATGTACAATAATTTTGTTTGCTACTCTCTCTAGACACAGAAGTAAGATATGTAGTTGCTTTTGTGTGTGCATGTTTAGGGGATTTTCATAGCCATCTTGATGGTTTTTTTTCAATAACAAGATATGAAAAGATTAGCCTTCTAGAGTTAACCATGCAAAATCGAGTTGCTACATTTTCTTGCTATGTTGTATGAAGCATATAGTGGTTTTATTAGCTATGCTTTAAATCTATTGATTACAAAGGATATCTATCTTCATTGTAATTCCTTGATAGCTTGTATTCTTTCTAAGATCAATTTGGTGTTATTGCATATCACCCAATGGGACTAATCTCTTATGAATGGACCTAGGTTCTTGTAGTTGTTATTAGATCATCCAAATGGAGCCAATGTAGGAAAACTTAATGAATCTTGAGAAGTTCCATAGCTTAAACTTCCTTTCCTAGAGATTAAGTCTTTCACTCTATCTAATGGAGAAAGGCATGTAGTCCATGGTATTTGGAAATGATGAGAAGATGAGTAAACCAATGGAGTGATATAATGCAATACTGGAAGGACAATCTTGAATGAAAGGCTCTCAGAATCTTTGGTAGGGCCGTTGGAGTAAACACATTCATCATCTCACTAACATATTCTTGTGAAAATTGGATTTCAATGAATATTTTTTTGAGTCTCGTTTGAAGAACTCCAAGGTCTTGCTCAAGAAAGAATTCTTTAGTCTAAATCTATCTAATAGTATTTATCTTAGTGAATATCTAACTAAAATGAATTTGGACACAAAGCAATTGAATGATCTGGGTGTTAGAGTTGATGATACGAATTTAAAGATAGTACTATTATCAAGTTTACCTCACTGTAGCATTGAAATGTATATTTTTTTGAGTCTCATTTTAAGAACTCCAAGGTCTTTCTCGAGAAATACTTCTTTGGTCTAAATCTATCTTATAGTATTTCTCTTAGCAAATATCTAAGTAAAATGAATTCAGGCATAGAGCAATTGAATGATTTGGGTGTTGGAGTTGATGACACCGATTTAAAGGTAGTATTATTATCGAGTTTACCTCTTAGTTATAGTGATGTCATCAAGTTATTGAGACTCAACAAGGAGGTGAATTTTAACTAAATGACATTGACATTACTTGATGAGGAATGCTATCAAAAGACTTTGGACCTTGAAACTTGTGAGCAAGCATATATCAATAAATCCTCTCCTCTTGATAAGAACAAGATTGTAAAGAAAGAGAACCAAGCTTAGTTCGAGTGCTCTTACTATAGTAAGTCTAGACACAAGGAGAATTTTTCTATAGGAATAAGAAAGATGACGAGAAGAAGGATACTACCAATATTGTCAAAGCATTTGCCAATTTGTATGTTGTAGATGATGCATTTAATGATGAGGAATGCGATTTTTGAAACTCCATCAATTTCTAGTTTCTACTGTTTCCTTTAACCTTGATTGGTTACGGTCTTTTATTGCTCAAGTTTTTTATTTGAGGTGGAAATTCCTATTTTTAGTCTTCTCTCCTTGTGCTTGAGAGGAAGAGATTGGTTTTGTTGGAGTTTCCCTCTTGATGGATCTTATTTCTAGTTTGTTTTAGAAAATCCCTTTTGTACTACATCTTACAATTTTATAAGGAACATTTTCATAACCATTTTAATGTTTTATAATCAACAACAAGCTCTGTAGAGAAGAGCCTTCCAGATTTAATCATGGCATAATTGATTTACTATGTTTTCTTCTCATTTTCTTGCTATGTTGTATTCTTGGAATGATCTTACTAGCTATGCTTTAGTTATATTTATTCCATAGGATATTTTCTATATTCATTGTAATACTTCCTTGATAGCTTGTATTCTTGCAAGATCAATTTGGTTCAGCCAACCAATTGGACTGCTGTACTGCATATTAGTCAAAATTTTCTTACCTACCACCCTAGTTGTCTTCTCTTTTCTTCCACACATAGCATTCTAGATAGTAGAATGCATATGTTTGCTACATATCATTTAATAAAAGGTTGTTATCTCCACTTTTTACATTAATGCCACATGGTATTGTCTTGCTTCCCTCACCTTTCTTTTTAAACTATTTTCCTCTTTGATACTAACAAACCTTACCATCCTACAGTTTGACATTTGGCACCTAAAATCCATATTTTTGATACTCTGCTCCTACAATTAGTCCACTATCATAGTCTAATTTCTAGTCAACCAACTAACTATAGTTAGCACAATACAATGTCACCTAACACATCATCATAACCACGTCACTTTCCATAACCTACCATGTCAATGTAGCCACATCAATATCTGCTTTAGAAAAACCACATCTTCTTGACTACCATGGCATCCCCTAAGAGATCATAATCACAAAAGATCTAGAAAAGGTTATGCTTTCTTGTATAAGTAGTAGTTTTAAATTTACCAAATAAGAAACAAATGTTTATTTGTGAAATAGAATATCATGCATCAACAATAAGATCATATGAAAGTCAAAGAAGGCTTAGATCACCTCTTGCATGCTAGATTCATGTTAATGCATATTTGTGTATAATTAAGCATAAATGGCTTTAATTCCACAATTTTGAAAATAAACTTATATGTAATCAAATTGAATAGAAATAATTTTCAACTAGTGTGATAGGTAGTAAATAAAAACCATTTGATCTTAAACTTATTAAAATTAGGAATCCATGGAAGTACCCAAGTGTGCAAAATGTGGGGCTCAAGCAATGCAACGATGCTCAAGATGTAGAAATGAATGGTAAGATCTAAATTGGTAGAACATTTTCCACTTAAATGGGCACATATAATGTAAAAGTTTTCTCTCCTATAAGCTAGAATTCTTGCATCTTCTAAGGCTAAGGTAATAAGGATTTTCCACATTTTTATGAATGTACTTTACTAATTTCTTTCATAATAAATCCATAATGTTATAAGAATATTTTTAGTTTTGAACACTATGAGACATCTAATATTTAACTTTTTTTAAAATGGTATTTTCATGATATTATCATCCAATTTTGATACACTAGTTTCTTTGCTGGTACTCACTTCTCTTATTACTTGTTTGAAGTATGGTCATTGGGTTGGTATCATCCATGTACATGTGGTGTGACATATGTTCATGTGTAGATAGCTCTTGGGGAGTTCGCCTAATAAAATTTTAGTATACCACATGCATTGAAAAGGAGGGGTATTTCAATGGAACTTTTGGGAAATTTTTAATAGATTTACAATAATAGGAGGAGTTTTTTCATTCAAGTTTAGAAAAAACTCTATTAGCTCATAAGCAAAGAAGGGTATCTTTATTGGGGAAAAAAATTTAGTTGAGTTATTTTTTAAATACCCCTTGAACGCATGTGATACCTAGGGTTTCTTAGTAGTGCACCTCCCAAGAGATAGTTAGGAGGATAGAGAGATCTAGAAGGGATCTTAAGTCATGGTGTGCAAGGGGTGTGTTTAGTCCTTATGGACCGAGGGCAACCCATATTATGGTTTAGTATATGTTGTATTGTTTTCATCTTTTTGGTATGATAGAGAATGCATGTTTTGTAAAACCAAATTTGTGTTCTCTCTCATCCTCTATGATGAGTGTAGTGAGTATTGAAATGTGTGTCCTCTTTTAGATAATACCAGAGAAGTAAGTTTCTAGTTAATACGAGATATTTTTAGAACTATGTTAGAGTTGCATGTTTAGGATGTGGGTGTCTCAGAGTTTCAAAAATTTTGAGCCACACTATGTAGAGGGTGGACTATGTGTCCTACAAATGCATTTTACTCTCCCTTGCTAACTCATTTTTCAAAATTGTGTGTGAGTTTGTTGTGTAGGGTTGCATGTAAGGTTTGCTAAGAGTCTTATTGAGAGGTTTGTTGAGTTCATGAAAGGCTTGTATGATTTGGAAAAATGTTGGTTAAATTTTAATGATCACATTTGAATTGATGGGATATCTCAAGGTGTATGTCCCAGGCACACCTTGCTTTCTATGTGTGTGTGCTAGAGGTACAGTTAGGTGCCCATAAGCACTGTTAGGTGGTGGTAGAAGCCACATAGGATGATTAAGAGAATCTAGGAGTAGATTGAGGAGATGATTGTGGAGCTCAGAGGTCATCAATGATGTCAGTCATCATGTAAGAGGTGCCTACTTAAGGACCTCACCTTTCTTCATTCTATAAGCAAGAATTCTCAGTTTGTGTTCACTCCATGCTTTCCTTTTAGTTCACCAAAGATGGTATCAAAGCCCTTTGATCCTCCTTGAGCCCATTTGTGCCACATCATCTTCTTCTTCTCCATCTTCTTCTTCTTCATCTTCACCATTTCTTCCCTTTCTTCCCAAATCTTGCTAGAGCTTGTTCTCCCTCGTTTCTCTGCCATTCTCCAAGCCCTTCCTGTTGGAGATACCTCGTATGGGCAAACCTCCACCTGCAAGCAATTGAAGAAAGGTCATCGCTACTGGTCACCATTCCATGAAAATCGTTGAAACCATGCCCGACAAGAGATCCTACTAGAGAGGAGAAAGCCTATGGCATCATTGCTCTTGCCTTAGGAGATGACTATATTCATCACATCTTTGATTTGGAGTCTCCTTCAGAAGCTTGGCAGAAGCTTGAAATTATTTTTGGTGCTAGCTCTCACATCTCAAAATTGTCACTTAAGATTGCTTTCTTTGAATTAAAGATGGCTAGTGGCACTCCTTTGGCTGCCCATGTCAATCATATGCGGAGTCTCATGACTCAACTTGCTTCTATCAACTCTCCAATCACTACAGATGATACAATGGTAGTGTTGCTCTAGAGTATGCCTGAAGATTATGATCATGTTGTTACCACTTTGAAAAATCTTCCTAATCCTAACCTTGAAGGTCTTATTTCTGCTCTTCAAGAAGAAGAAAGGCACACGGAACTCTGGAGAGGCAATGACACAGCCTATGCCATAAAAGTCTAGAAGGGCAAGTTTTCACCTTGCGAACATTGTGGGAAGACTAATTACCTCTCAAAAGACTGCTTCAAGATCAATCCATGCAAACACTATGGCAAAAACAATCACCAGGAAAAGTTTTGTAGAGCCAAAAAGGAATCAACTACAAAGTCAGAAACTACGAATCTACTTTCAGTTGATGTGCCTCCACAAGATGAGGCATCCTATGAAGATTATGCTTTTTGAATCATCTCCATATATGCTCCAGATATCTCTTTTTTATGTTGAGTCAAGGTACTTAGCCTGGATAGCCCTCCAAAATGAATGAAATAAACTATTGTGTTTTGTAAGCACCTCTAGTCACCATATGATGTAGGCCATGTGTATGTGTTTTGCTCCATGGTACCTCCTGCAGACATTGTGTGCATGTACATGCAGGGAGATAACCATTGGAAGGTCTTTTGTATCCCTTTTGTTTACTTCACACCCTTGGGAACCCCTTGCTAGCATGAGAACCTAGCCATAGATTTATCCTTGACCACCATCAGATGGCATGAGAAACTATGAGACTAGATGTATCCTTGACATAGATTGAGGCATTCCCTTGAGGGGGGGTATGATGGGATATCTCAAGGTGTATGCCCCAGGCACACCTTGATTTCTATGTGTGTGTGCTAGAGGCACAGTTAGATGCCCATAACTTGGGGGGGTCACTCATCATATGTAACCCTATCACGTGAGTTCAACAGAAGGATATTTTTTATTTCTAAAAGTTACAGAAATAAATATACATAAGGGACTATTTTAAATAGTTTTGGAAAAAAATTATAGATTTGTATAAAAAAGGGGTACATTTTATTAATGAAAAATTTACAGATAAGGGATTTTAGAAACATGCCTTGAACGCACGTGGTATAGAGGGTTTATACGTAGTGACCCCCCCGAGGCCCATAAGCACTGTTAAGTGGTGGTAGAAGCCACATAGGATGATTAAGAGAATCTAGGAGCGGATTGAGGAGATGATTGTGGAGCTTAGAGGTCATCAGTGATGTTAGTGATCATGTAAGAGGTGCCTACTTAAGGACCTCACCATTATTCATTCTATAAGCAAGAATTCTCAGTTTGTGTTCACTCCATGCTTTCCTTTCAATTCACCAACATGAATAAGTAAAGAAGTGCGTGCAGAAAAACATGAAAGAAGTTGCATTGAAGAAAATTTCACAAAGAATAACTCTTGCATAAGGCTACAACAAGGACTCAAAGTGAAAGAGCCTATAGTAAGACACAATAAAGAAAGAACACTCTAGTAAGAAGGCTCCCATTAGCGGAAGCTTAGAAAGAAACCTTGAACTAAGAGGAAGCACCACAGACAAAGAATCCTACAGAAAAAACTAAGAGAGCTCAAGTAGGAGCTACACAACAATTGATTTTTGTCAAGAAGAGGTTTAAACAAGGAGCATTGACATACACCAGCAAAAGCTCGCAAGTAAGCACCATCCTAGAAGACCTCAAAACTTCAACAAAGAGGTTGAAGCAGCCATGCATAGAGTAGAAGATAAATGATGGACAATAACCAAAATGAGATGAGTTGCAACAAACAACACAAAAGAGGTCGAGAAAAAACGGCCTAAAGATGGGTTGTAGTGACCACGTAGAAAGCTTAGGAAGATAGAAGACCATTTCTATAAATGGTGGTTGTGAGCAAATACAAGGTACAATTGGAGACAACAATGAATTGCAAGCTCCTATCTAGAAGGTATTGTGAAGAAAACTAGTAGAAACACAACACTTCTACATTAGCATGCTACCAGATTTATGGGCAAATAACAAGCTTGGCTATAGGACAAGAAGCCTGAAGGGAGTAGGTGAAGATGAACTGTATGCAAACATAGAAAGCTCAAAGGCTGAAGAGGTTAGTGTAACAAATAGCAGCGCGCGTAACAAGGAGAGTCATGCAAACAAGGAAGAGCTCATACTAGAGGTTAATAGAATCTCTAAGGCATTATAGGGCTACATTGTGCAAGACATGAAACCAATCGCTGAGAGAATTCTTGGAGGAAGAGAAGAAGAAAAGAGCATCCAAATGGATAAGAGAGGAAGGAGCTTGGAGGAGATCATATGGTTGAACAAGGAGTGGAGAAGTAGGGAGAGAAGGCAATAAGAAGGATCAAGGTTGCCAAATGATCATGAAGAAGGAGATTGGAGAGAATGTTGTGGTGCATCAAATAGTAAATTCTAAATTCTCTTCCACATGGCCTATCTTCAAAGATAAGACAAAAGTGTTATCATATAGTATTTCTTTCACTTTACTTTGCATGAGTTGTCTTTACCTTAGTGGTAACACTCTCAGTATACTACACTAGAGGTTGTGGGTTCAAGTCGCATAGAAGTGCACTTAGGAGAATATTTTGCACAAGGGGATTTTTTTAAATCCAAACAACAAATTTCCCACATGAAGACTTGGAAATTTTGGAGTCTCCATCCCCCAAAAAAGGCTTTTTCCTTACAAAACCCACTAAGTGGTGAAGCCTTTAAAATTCTCCAAGGTGCTTTAAATCTCCATTCACTTCCAACGAGAAAACCAATTATGGTCATCAAAAGGCCAAAATTTCACTCATTTTGGCATACAAAGGCATCAAAATTTTGGGGACTCAATAACTTTTTGTTCAGAGTGTTGAATTCAAAGCTTTTTAAACCAGAGCAAAGAGCACATCTTGATCTTCATTGTGCATTTCTTAGATGGGAAATTAAACTCAGATAGCGAACTATCAGTGGGTACAAGTGATTTATTTATCATCAAGATGTCATCAATGGGATAATTTTGTATGCCGCCAAACACTCTTACATTTGATAGGAGTAATTTCTACATCTTGAAATTCTAAAGAAAGAATCTCTTTATGAGTCGGAAGTGGTGGGAATGTGTTGATGGAAAAGTGCTAACTTCAGTGCAAAATTCCCCACACAAGCACAAAAGGATTCCTATAATGACTTGAATGACAAAGCAATGGATATGAGTAGCAAGTTATGGGAACTTGTTGATGGAAAATGGCTAGCTTTATCACAAAGTGCTCCACAAGCACAAAATGAATCCTATGATGATAGTAATGCCAAACCAATGATATATTTACAATATGCCTAAATAATATAGTATTTTCCCAAGTGATGCATTTGACAAACATGTTTGAGATATGAACTACATTGACATCCATTTATAAGGCAAGACATTGGTTACACACCTTAATTTGAAGGCATAGTTGGACAATCTCTATATGGGAGAAGGTGATGTATTGTTGGATGATATAAACAAGATGAATATCCTCAAGGAAAAACTAATTGAGAATGGCATTCAAATGGAAAACATGGATATTTTTGAACAAATACTCCAAAGTCTACCCCCACCCTATGAGAGCCTTAGGTCGAAGTGATTGCAAGACACACGTCTATAAGGTCTGATGAATTGATAGGCCTATTAAACCAAGAGGAGGATTGGAAAAAAGGATTGAGGGATGACCATGCAGTACTGGCAAAGATGTACAATATGTAGTTCAAAGGAATGATGCCTCAGAGGAATGCACAACATGGTGAAATTTCTAAGTCCAAGCCAAAACAAGGGTATTCAAAGCCAATACAGATATCAAAGTTGCAAAGTAGTGCCACCTACAAAGAGAAAAATAAAATGCTGTGAATGTGGCAAGTTGGGTCACATTTTTAGAGAATACCATAACAAGACAAAGGTTGGACTTGGCAACAATGGTAACAAAGAATTGAGGGCACATGTAGTAGAAGTAGAGTATGCTCCTAATGGATAAGCAAGGGTTAATGCCTCAAGCAAAATGTGTTGTGCAATGACAAGGATCCCAATTAGCATAGATAGGTCATGCAAAGACCTTAGATATCTCAAGAAAATAAAATTATGCATAGGATTGAGTGCATCAAAGAAAACTAACTCAGAGGTGTGGATAGTGGATTTTGATGGATCACATCACATGTGTTGCTAATATAATTTGTTCAAGACACTTGATTTAGTCAAGAGAGCTCCAAATGTTAATCTAGGAGAGAATCATCCAATTCTAGTGAAAGGAATTGGTGACATAGTAGCTCAGCTTCCAAATGGGAAGGTAAACTTTATTTATGATGTTCTTTATGTGTCGAGACTTTCATGAATCTACTGTTAGTCATCCAATGTGTTGATTAAAAGATTCAAACTCTCTTTGTTGACAAGATGGCACTGATCTTGTTCACTCAAAAAGAGATTATTGGACATAGGTTGAGATATAGAAATTTTTAAAGTTTGTGGTCACCATCCCTAGTCCAAGATTATGCATGGTTGTATATATAGATTCTCAGTTATGGCACCAAATGTAGGTGCATATAACTTCAAATCCATGCAATTACTTGAATGAAAGAATATGGTCAAAGTAATCCCATCAAACAAGAGGGAGATTTTTGTAAAGGATGTGTTTATGGGAAACAACATAGGTAATCTTCTCCTAGGTTCAAGCCACAAGAGCCAAAAGACCACTAGAGTTGTTGCATCATGGTATAGTAGGGAGCATGACTACTACACCATCACTCAGTGGTAGCAAATACTTTGTCACATTTTGATCACTATAAAAGGAAGATATTTGTCTACACCATGAAGCAAAGTTTTGAACTACTTGCAAAGCTCAAAGAGTTCAAGACTATGGCAAAAACTCAGTTAAAAATCTAAGTTAGGTTGTTAGTTAAAGCTCAGTTAGGTTGTCAAATCAAATGCCTTAAATCCAAAAATGGGAAAGAATATGTCTCCAAAACCTTTACTAGGATGTTTAAGCAATGGGAAATACTCAAAGAGTTTTCCTTACTTAAAACACATCAATAGAGTGTAGTAGAACCATGCCATTTTGAATATGCACGAAGCATGATGCAAACAAATGACATGTCTAACAAGTTTTGGGTAGAAGAAATTTGTACGTTTATTTCTTGAATTGACCCCCTACTAATGCTTTACAAGTTAGGACACTAGAGGAAGCATGCAGTGGACATAAGCTAGCATCTCTAAGTGTTTGGATCAACTACCTATGCTCATGTGTCAAAGTACAAGAGGGGTAAGTTTTATTCCCAGAGTGAGAAATAAATTTTGGTTGGGTTTGTAGAGGAGCATAGAGATTATAATCTATCCAACCTTATAGCACATAAAATGTTTTCTTCTCATGATGTGGGATTTCATGAGAAGGTAAAGCAAGATACTTGTCATCATGGTTATGCCAAATTAGATGGAAGAACAAAGAAACAAGTGGTTCACAATGCTAGAGATGCAAATTTACAAACATCCATGGAAATATTTGATGGCATGCTACTAAGCATGGGAAAAGTCAACGGAATGGGGGAATATCTTGTAGAAAATTTACAAGTTCTTAGGCAGAGAATGCATCTCATGGTTAGCATAACCAAGAAGAGACATCATCCAAGAGAATGATAGGGTGCAAAAAGAATATAGTGGATGAGGGACAAACCATTATCAAGGGCATTGAGCCTAGAAGAGTGAAAATATTTGTTGCATGACTCAAGTCAAAGGACCTATCAAATTTTGAGAGGCAAAAAAATCCAAGGAATGGGTTGATGCCATGGAAGAAGAATATAATGGAATTTTGAAAAATCATGTTTGAGAGTTGGCAGACCACCCATAGGAAAGAACGTCATTGATTGCAAATGGGTCAAAAAAGTCAAGAAAAAAGATGATATAACTGTAGACAAGTATAAGGCAAGATTGGTGGCAAAAGGGTATGCTCAACAGGAGGGCATTAACTATGAGGAAATGTTTGCACTAGTTTTGCAAGGATGAAAACAATCTACCTTTAGCAGGGTATTACACTTGCATTGCATGGATTTCAAGTATGAATTCCTTAATGGAGAACTACAAGAAGAGGTATATATGAGGAAATCAGAAGGATTTGTGAAAAGAGGATTTGAGCACATAGCGTACAAGCTAAAGAAGGCACTCTATGGTCTCCATCAAGCCCCATGATCTTGGTACAACAAGATTGACATTTATTTCAAACAAAAAGGGTTCACAAGAAGTGAACTTGATCATGGATTGTATGTGAAGAGAAATGCAAATGCTCTTACAATCATTGCACTCTATGTGGATGACCTCATCATAGTAAGCAACAATAAAAAACTACTTAAGGAGGTCAAGGTCAGTCTTTTGTAGACATTTTGAAATGCAAGTGTTTGCATTACATTTGGGTGTCGAGACACGAAAAATAGAGGAAGGCATATTTTTTTACCAAACAAGGTATTGAATCTATGTTAGAGTATTTTGGAATGTTGGATGCCATACCTCCAAGTACACTTATTGAGACAAGACACAACATGTTAAAGTTGTAGAGTGAGAAATTTTCAGGTCCTACACTTTATTAACAAGCATGTGGTAAGTTCATCTATTTTTGACGACTTTGACAAGTCATGACATTTGCTATGTTGTAGGACCATTGAGTTAGTTTATGGCAAATCCATGCATCCACCATTGGAATGGGGTGAAGAAGGTTTCTAGATACCCTAGCAGGACATCCAATCTTAGGGTACAATACCTAAAAGAGATCCTGTATGCCATAGATTGAGGGATTTTGTGATGTGAATCGGGGAGGAAGCCATGAATGTAAGTATGTTTTAGAATAAATAGTTATGCTAGATTCTCATTAGGTATCTTGGCCTAGAAAGAAGCAAGAAATGG
Organism: Dipteris shenzhenensis; assembly: GCF_047967505.1. NCBI lineage: Eukaryota > Viridiplantae > Streptophyta > Polypodiopsida > Gleicheniales > Dipteridaceae > Dipteris > Dipteris shenzhenensis. The sequence continues at coordinate 46,253,726 of NC_141598.1, read as the reverse complement.
TCACATCATCTACAATAGAGGCTAAGTACATACCTCTTGCATGGTGTGCATGGGAAGAAATATGTATCCGAAGGCTCTAAGAGGATCATTGGTACAGTCCAAGATGGTGCTATAGTCATATTTTATGATAAATATAGTGCTATTACTTGTCAAAGAATCCAAAAGATCATGAGAGCTCAAATCACATTGACATCAAGTGGAAGAAGGGATTGTTTAGCTAGTTCATTGTTTCTCTAAGCACCAAGTTGTAAATTTATTTGCCAAAGCATGTCTATTTATTTGTGATATCAATATAATTCAACATGATGAGGGAGTGTTGAAGTATGGTTCATTGGGCTGGTCATCATCAATGTATATATGGTATCACACATGTGTTCACCCTATGGCAACAAGGATCGAAAGTGTAGTCTAGAGCAATGAAGATGAGATCATTGTGAGTGTAGAGTAGCAGCAAAGCTCTACTTGTAATATCTTGAGCCTGAAAGATAGTATGATGAATCTAAAAGGATGAGGATAGAAAAACCCTCTTTAGAAAAGATTCAATTGTACTTGCAAAATTAGGATCTAGATAGAGAAAGACTAAAACTAGAGAGAGAAAGATTAAAGGCCTACACTTTTTGAGGTCCCCCACTTTGTAGAGGGGTTAATGAGGTTCCCCCATTTTGTGGGGGAACTCATGAGATTACCCCAATTTGTGGGGGTTCTCATGAGTTTGTCCAACTTTGTGTAGAGACCCAAAAGCTCCCCCCAAAGTGTGATGAAACTCTTGTCCAAGAGGTCCCCTATAAAAGACGTCCCAACTTAGAGGTACCTATATACGTGTAGAGACCAACACATATAAATCTCTCTCAATGGAATGATGCCCCATTCTTTGAGGTTTAGTGTTCAAGTTTACTATTGTATTCATGTGATTGGTCTCCCTTGGGTCCATGCTCCCTCAACACTATCGTGTGATAACATGCTCTCACCTTGAAATGTCCCATCCTCCCCCAGGATTCTTCTCCTATTCCTCCCTCCTCCTCCTTTTCCTCCTCCCTTCTCTTCCTCCCTCCTCCACCCTTCTCATCCTCCCTCCTCCTCCTCCTCCCTCCACCTCCACCTTCCTCTCTTCTCAACCCTTTATCCCTTGAAGTCATGAAGGATACTAGCTCTCCACTCCTCAACCCTGGACTCCTCCTGAACCCTACAACCCTCTCTAAACCTTGGAACTCCTAGTCGGCTCTCTCAACCTTATCCCCCTTTTGAACCTTACAACTCCCTTATAAACCCTTGAACTGTCATGGAGGTGAGAGCCTCCTCCACCCATCGTTGTGAACTAGCCCTCTTTCTCACCTATGTGAGTACTCAAGCTTCCTTTCATGCTGTTGTTGGAGGTGGTGGCCTTCACCCCTCATTTGGTTAGTGGAGCTGTAGTTTTTGAAGGGATTCCTTGCATAATTAACAAATGGCATAAGGATTTGGGAGTAATCTAATAAGCAAAGAACCCCCGTTAGGGGGCCTTGGATATAATAAGGGATCATAAACCCTGTCTCTCATCCCTCACCAAGATCAATGCACATACATAAGAGTAAGGACATACATATAGGGCTTGATAATAATGCTTCATATCGATAAGAATGGCAATAAAAGCATAGTAGAATATCATAGCCATGTGTATGGATAGGTACCCCAGTTTCCAATAGCCATGTGTGTCTGGAGAGGTACAGGAATGAGTATGTAATGTGAGGTGTGCTAAAAGATCACTAAGCTTGTCTCACATCTTGTGAGCATGAGCATTTACATTATTCACGAGCATGTAAAATCCCTGTATAATAGTGTAGTAATCTATTTGTTGAGTTGGTGCTTTCTAGTAACTACTACATAAGTTGTACGCTCAGGCAGCCATAAATGTACCCCTACATAAATACTACGTATGCACTAAAGGAGAGGCATGCATGTTTGGGAATGTTTCTTGTTGGAAAATAAAGGAAAGGTAGATGAAGCAGATATAATCGAAGAAATAAGGCATTGTGATCATTTACTATTATGAACAAGAGGCACATGTGTTGAGAGCACTGCCCCTTCAAAAAGATTGTGTCTTGAAATGTCAGGGTATGCAACATTAATTGCATCTAAAGCTACCCACAATCCTTTGCTGAAGTGTCATCTTGCTACTTTCAAACCCATTTCTTAGAATCCTTTTCCATCACTAGCAAAAGAAATACATCTCAATCTACTACATCTTCTCACAACCTGATCTACCCCATTTCCTTCTAAGAAGCACATTCCTCAGTTCCGTTGTTTTTGTAAGAGAAGCTATGGAGTCTTGTGTGATGAACAAAGAAAACTTTGTCTAGTCTATTTGAGTCAATTATTGAGCATTCTCTGCCTCCCTTATACATATATAAAAATATAGCACATAGATGATAAACATAGCATAGTTTAAAAGCTTCTAAAAGATTTGGCTTATATTTCATTTGTGTACCTCTACAAGATCATTAGCATCCTTATGATATGCAAATTCAGCCAGACTCATCTGACCAGAGAAGAACTATACCTCATTTGTGCCCACCATTAGCTGCCATTAGCTGTGTAGGAATAGACTTCTTCATACCTAGCTGCATGTGAAGCACTCTGAAATTGGTGCCTCTTAAGTCAAGAGCTTTGCAAGAACTCGCTGATCATCTTTCAAGACAATCCTAAGGGCATGTTATCTGTGTTTTCTTCGTCAAAGTACACCAGTATGTAGGGGCTCTCGGCACATACAACAGCATTGCATTTCTTCCAGCATTGTGCCTTCCTTTAGCCAGCATTTTCAAACAACTACTACACAAATTACACTAGAGATGGTGTAAACTTTGAGAATTTACAGGTTTATGTGCAATGCTAGGGCGGATAATTTAGCAAGTTATGGCATTGCTGGTCTGTATTCAACAAGATATCAAATCAGGCCCATTGGCACCACTGCATATCTGGATTTGCAAATCTCTTTGTCATTTAAACACCGTTCTTGCTCTATTCTTTCGAGTTTCCAACCTATCAATGATCTATGATGGGCTAAGTTTAAGTTTCACCGACGCATTTGTTGGGCTCCGTCGAGTTTCATTCTTTCCTTTGAAAGAAGGGCCTACATGAAAATGTTCTGATCATGGCCTATCTAGGTCTAATCCCATAAGAAATGGATGAAAAGAATACCCCATAGTTAAATTATCCACATAGCTGAGCAGCATCTTTAGCTTGCTGCCGCCCTTCAATGCTAAGCCCACATGCATTCCCACTATCATCGCATCAACAACCTATGTCAATCGATGTAGGGATGTGTCCGCACTTGGTTTGAGGTCCTGTCTGAGGTCCTTTACACACCAAAGGGTGCCCAATGTTGGACGATCATTTGGACCAATAGAAAGCCACCTCTTTACACATACAATGCCCAAGCTTAGAGACCTTTTAATTCGACATGGAGTCCACATCATGCCTTGAGAAAGGCTTCCTTGGGCAGCCAAGCTTGGCTGCCCACCAATGGGCAGGGCTGGATTCAGCCAATCACCATCACGATTTGGGTCCCCCAGCTCCACACCCATCCAAGCCCTCATTTTCACAAAAGGGGTTTGTACTTGTGCGATGTGTAATAGGGGTGCCCATCTATGGGCACCCATTTTTTAATGATCTCACAATGGGTAGTTAGTTTGTAACAAGGGGTGCCCATTTCAACCCGCCCATGAATGTTTTTGGGTGCCCACACTTTGGGCACCCTTTGGTGGTGTGTAGACAGCCTGAAACTCATGGAGGATGACCAACCAATGGTTCCAATTCTTGCGATTCTAAACCAAAGGGCTAATGACAAAGGCAACAGTTGTGCAAGCAACTGCGGTGGATGCCATAGCAATCCTAACTGATTTTTGTGATTATCTAGAATTTGGAGGAGGCAAGGTAGTGCCAAGGCTAAAATTGGAGGCAGGAAGATGTATGTGTGGGTAGGAGGAAGGAAATTAGATGGACAGACAGGAAGGAGGAGGAGGATGAGGAGGATCAAAGGGGGAGAGGGAGGGGGTTCAGGGGAGAGGGAGGTTGAGGGAATCCATATTTGGGGAGGAAAGGAGAAGAAGAAGAAGAAAGGTGTGGAGTGGAGCTTTGGATTAAATGCATGATACAAAGCAAAACAAGATGAATTTCATTCATGTGGCTACTTGAGATGCTGCATTGAAAAGAGGGTGAATTTTAGTGAAAAGATGGAGAAGAAGAATAAGAAAGACACGGAGTGGAGCTTTGAATTGAATGCACGATGCAACGCAAAACAAGATGAATTTCATTCACGTCACCTGCTCGATATGGCGCACTGAAAAGAGGGTGAATTTCAGTCTACGAGATATAGAGAAGACAAGTTGAATACATTCAAAAGGCCTGCCTTGGAAGCTGAGAGAGAGAACAAAGGCTTGGAAACTTAGAGAGAGAACAAGGCTAGAACAAGAAGAAGAAGAAGAAGAAGAAGAAGAAAAGAGAGAGAGAGAGAGAGAGAGAGAGAGAGAGAGAGAGAGAGAGAGGACTTGGATGTGCACCAAGGAGAAGAGAGAAGAGAGAGAGAGGGGGGGAGGAGGCTTGCCTTGAAATAGAAAGAGAGAAAGAGGGAACGTGGAAATTAGAAAAGGGCACAAAAAATGGACTAGAAATTACTTTCGCTTTGCAAGCTACCCAACCGTCAATAAGGCTTCCATGTTTGATGTGGCAGGCCAAAAAGAAGAAGAAGAGAGGAAGCGAGTAAAAGGGGGGCCTAAGAAGAAGTAGAAGAAGTTGGAGAGAGAGAGAGAGAAAGGGGGAGAAAAAGATGGGGCCATAAATAGGAATTTAGCTTTAAGTTGAGAGACAGAAAAGAAGCACAAGAAGAAGAAGAAGAAGAGAGAGAGAAATGGGGAGAAAATGATGGGGCGATAAATGGAAGTTTAGCTTCTTAGACTAAGCACCATCATTTAGACGTGGCCAGGGGTAGTAGGCCAAAAAGTGGAGGATTTCAAGGGAAGAAGAAGAAGAGGAAGAGGGAGAGAGAGAAAGGGGGAGAATTTCATGGGATTAAAATAGAATACTCACTTGGTGCTCCAATCAATGCATGCCAAAACAAGATGAATAATATACATCAATTAATAGGCTTGCCCCAAAAGAAATGGGTATTGGACACAAAGACACAAGTAGTGAAACTCCACTAATAAAACTCAAATCTTGGATGGAGTTCTTGCCCAAGAGTTGGTAATTAAGATAAGAGATCTTGACATCACAAGCCCTTCGACTATCAATCACTTTGGTATTGTGAAGGAGGCAAGTAACAAAATAGTGGTTTCCAAATTCATGATGGAGTAACTGATGGAGGCAACGATTTAAGTTAGTGGTGTCTCCAAAAGACTAAAAAACACCTACACATATCCAGTCCTAGCAATGGGAATTCTAGGGTTGGACTTAAATCTGACTAACGTCGAAAAAAGGAAAAGATAGTACAAAATATACAAAGAGCCAAGACAACTATTTGTAGAGTAGACAAAATTGAGTCGTCCATCTATGAGATTGCCAAAAATACGAGAACAAATCAGGTGAGGTATGGAAGGATGCTACAATAATTTGAGTTTGATAATCGATGATCCACAAAAAAATTCAACGATGCTTGTAAATTTTAATAGTAGGGACATGAAGTGAAAAGTACTACACATGAAGCTACGAAGTGTGGAATGATAGGCCGTCTTCAAGATTAGGCTCTTCTAGTCCAAATGGGATGTAGACAATCGAATCTACCTCATGCAAGCTTGAGTAACCCACTGCTCATCGACCTCCTCATGAGCATCAATCTCAAGGAGCAATCTTTTGCTCTATGGATGGATATAACTCTCCAGCTGCAATGGATATTTAAGAGGACTTCAAAGATATTGATTGTAGAGTTGAAGTTGTAGAGCTATAGTCAAATAGATGAGATTGCTACCTTGAAGAAGAGAACTAAACTCTAAGCTCATTTTTCCTAGTGTACGCACTAATCATGCAGAAACCCAGCAATACCACCAAAGAGTATGCATGAATCATGGCAAAGAATGTTGAGAACAAAGTTGGAATCTATTATGGGCAAGCCAAAAGCAACCAATAGCAAAAATGGATTTTTTCTTACATGAAAATTGGCATTTTTCCCTTTCCCACTAAAGCCTACCCTCAAAGGACAGGCAAAAAAGTGAACATAAAAATAAGTAAATACTTGAATTTCTCTTTCAAAGACAAACAATTACTAAGGCCTACCCATTGGGGGAAGGCCAAAAGTGGTGAAGAAAGATCATGGGTGCCACTTAGCTCTAGAAGACTCAATCAAAGCCACTCCATTGCTGCCACGTGTTGATCAACCAGAATTCCAAATACAAACTAAATAGTTGCTATAGCCTGTCCCTTTTAGGGGCAGTGCTAATATATCACCACTTATCATTGGATCAGCAATATGAGCTATGTGGACATTTGTTCAGGCAACTCCATATAGTATGCTTTCTGATCATGCACCCATGACCAGGTTATTAGCAATAGATAGATTGTCTCTTTGTAGAAGGCACGGCGATATCCGACTCCCCAATTTTTCCAAAAACTCTAGTGACTCCCACAGCTTCATAGCCAATGTATTTGAGTGTCATGCCGATCACCATTGGTGTGTAGAACCATAGCTATGAGTAGGTAGGTGGTGGAATGCTACGTAGGTAGCCCAAGGCTATTGTATGAGGAAACTATGAGCCACCAAATTGTTTTTTCACGATATACCTAGCAAGGCTAGTAGTGAAACAACGTGGCTTGTGTGCAAAAGTAGATTACCATTGCTTGCACAGCTTGTTAGGCATGTTGGAGGGTGATGCGACTAGTCATGAAGCTTGTCCAGAGAGTTGGAGGGTGAGGAGAGAGAGCTGTGTAGAAGTATGCAATAGAGTGCTCCATGAGACATGTCCTCTTTCTAAGTGTTGTGAGGTGGCCCTTGGCATACTTGACTCATCACCTTATACCAACTTTTACCTTCTACCACCTTTCCCCATTGCACTGGTTTTTAAATGTTGCATTTTGTGGGCCCCTTGGTAAAGAATATGAAATTCTATATTGGGATTCTATGGATCTCACGCAACCATTGTACTATTAACTAAGGTAGAAAAAATGTTTTTTTAAGACACAACTCTATTGTAATTCTTTTCTTGACATGGAGTGTCAAGAGTATGTGTGCATACGTGTGTGCGTGAGTGCATGCATGCATGTGTGCATGTGTGTGTGCATGTGCGTGTGTGTGTGTGTGCGTGTATGTGTGCGTGTGCATGTGCATGTGCATGTGTGTGTGTGTGTGTGTGTGTGTGTGTGTGTGTGTGTGTGTGTGTGTGTGTGTGTGTGAGAGAGAGAGAGAGAGAGAGAGAGAGAGAGAGAGAGAGAGAGAGAGAGAGAGAGAGAGAGATTTCCAAATATTCTGAAAGTTTCTTGTTTTGTATAGGTATTGTGGGAAGATTTGCCAAAGAAACATGTGGAAGACACACAAAAACATATGTGATATCATGAAAGATATAAAATGAAATGGTAGATGATCCTAGATTTTTAAGGACCACTAGGATAAATTTAAACTTATTTACCCACTAACATTCACACAATTTTTCATGTGCTTCTTTATAAAGAAATCCATGCAATAACCAAAGTTCATGGTTTCTTTAAGTTGTGTCTTTGATCGAGCAAGAGAATTTTTAATGTCATGTAAGTCCATTTATTGATTATTCCACTTTTTTAATTTTCTTTTTCGTGTTTCTATAAAAAAATATTCTATTTGAATTATTCAAAAGATAAATGAATATCTATAATCATTTTTCATACGTGATATTATATGAATGGCAACTAAATACTTGATTTGCCTAGGTTTCTAGATGTTTGTCAATTTTGTGCAAGTTTTATGTTGGTAAGAAAGCTAGATTTACTCTCTATTGATTGACTAGGGTAGAAGTCATATGTTTTCATTATTTTTGTGTATTTTAGGAATGAAAATGATACTTGGTATGACTGCATATGATGTATTTATCATAAAATATATTATATTGGTCATTTCTTCTAAAATGATATGGACTCGCCTTTTTATTTCATTATAGGCCTTCTCCCAATGAATAGAATATAGCTATTTCTCCACCAATATTATATAAATCTTCTCCCACCAACACTAGTTGTTGGTAATGAAAAATATGTCAGGGTCACCAATCTCATTCTTCTAAAGAATGTCAACAACACGTGCATTTCATTAATTTTGGACTCAAATGTCTATATTTGGACTAATCCTAAAATCCTTCTCAAATGGAAAGTTTAATTTTCCATTCCAAATTAAAATTTTATTTTATGGCACTATCATTTTCACATAAAAAGTTTATTTACTCACATAATCCTTTTCCACTAAGAATGAAAAAAATAGGAAATATTACTTGCATCTTACTCTATCATAAATTATTATTTTAAAGGAAAATTAACTTTTTCTTAATAAAAATAATTCAAATGCATGAAAACATTATATGTATGTATGTATGTTTGGCCCATGCATGACATTAATTTAACATAAGAGTCCTCTAAAATCTTCAAGATATCATAACGTTATTGATAAACACCTTTTGAGAGTTTCAAAACTCTAAAATCTAGAAGATATGGCATCACAGGACGCTGCACATTCATGCATGGCACAAACATGCCTTTGGTTCATCGATGGAAGGCCATTGGTACATATGACAGGATGAGTGTGTTGCATTTAACCACATGATATATCCATGGAAGACCATTGGTAAATATGGCGAGACGGGTATGCTGCACTGGCCCACATGGCATGGACATGCCCAAGGGAATTTTAGTTCATTTGTGTCGGTGTGGGATTCATGTTGTGGCTATTGACGAAGCGGAAGAAGGGGGAAAGAGGAGAAAGAAAGGGGGTAAGAGAGAGAGGGAAAGGAAGGGGAAAGGGAAGGGGCAAAGGAAGGGAAGGGGAAGGGATGGAAGGGGGAAGGGAAGGGGAGAGAGAGAGAGAGAGAGAGAGAGAGAGAGAGAGAGAGAGGAGAGAGAGAGAGAGAGAGAGAGAGAGAGAGAGAGAGAGAGAGAGAGAGAGGGAAAGGAAGGGGGAAAAGAAGGGGAAGGGGGGGGGGAAGGGGGAAGAAAAGGGGGGGAAGGGGAGAGGCAGGGGAGGGGAGGGAGGGGAGGGGTGAGGAAGAGAGGGGAAAGGGTATGCGGAAGAGATGGTGAGGGGAAGGTGAGGAAGGAAGAGGGGGGGGGGGAATGGGGATGGGGGGGAGGGGAGAGAGAGGAGAGAGGGGGGGAGGGGAAGGGGAAGGGGAGAGGAGACGGGAAGGGGGGCGCATCCATGGCCACACACTCCTCCCTTCCCCTTCCTATAGTAAGTTTCCTCATGTGGCTATGGCTGTGGTAAAAAAAATTGGTGCTCATGGTCGTGTGATTTTGTGTTTTGGAGGGAAAGGGGGACCAAAAAGAGGGAAACAAAGGGAGGGAGAAGAAGAGGGAGAAGGGATGGAGAAGAAAGAAGAAGAGATGAAGAAGAGGGAAGAGAGAGGGAGAGGGGAGGGGAGAGGAGAGGGGAGGAGAAGGGGAAAGTGAAGGGACAGAGGAAGCAGGGGAAGGAAATATCCTTCTCTGGGTTATGCGAGGTCAATATATAAGCCAGAAAACCCTAAATTTTCAAATCCCTCTCTTTTCCATCTACCTCTACCTCTCCCTCTCCCTCCCTAGTTCCTTCTCTCCCTCCTCTCTCCTAGAATCCAAAATTCCCCTCCCCTCTCTCCCTCCCCACCCCCATGGGATACCATTGGATGATCGAAGTTGCCATAAACCCCGTTTTTCACTAGGTCATATGCACAATCATTGAAAAACATGCTCTAAGGTGTGTTATTCAAACGCGCACATACTCAATGGGCATGATACTTTGCACACACATGAATATTACCTATTTTGAGGCATGTGCAAAGTATCATGCCCATGGGATATGGTTTGGATGGTCGCATTGCCACAAATATTGTTTTTCACCATGCGTTATGCACAACCTTCAAAACATATGTTTTGAGGTATGTTATTCAAACTCACACACACCCTATGGGAACCATACTTTGCATGCACATTGATCTCACCTATTTTGAAGCACATGCAAAATATCGTTCCCATCAGATATGCTTTGGATGGTCAAAGTCTGCATAAAATCAGTAGTTCACCAAGTGTTATGCACATCCGTCAAAAGACATGCTCTAAGACGTGTTATTTGAGCACGCACATACCCGATGGGAATGATAATTTGCACATGCATCAATACCACATATGTTGAAGCACGTGCAAAGTATCATGCCTATAGGATATGCTTTGGATGGTTGAAGTCACATAAACCCCATTTTTCACCAACTGTTATGCACAATTGTCAAAAACACGCTCTGAGGTGTGGGATTCGAATGCACGCATACTTGATGGGCACGATACAAAAAGTGCAAAAATGACTGAATGTTTATTCTTTCACATTATACTAATATAATATTCAATATTCAATCAAAAGAAAGTGTAAGAATAAGTGAGAGTGTAAATGAAAATCTTTCATTCACATTCTCCTAAACGAATATAAAGTATTCTCTCAAAAGAAAGTATAAGAATGAGTGAATGTAAATTATATATCATTCATTCAGATTCAATTGAAAGAATATTCAATATTCATTCAAAAGAAAGTGTAAGAATGAGTGAATGTAAATGGAAATCATTCAATCACACTCTATTGAAAGAACATTAAATATTAATTTAAAAGAAAATGCAAATAATTCATTCACATTCTCTGAAAGACTATAAAATATTCTTTCAAAAGAAAATGTATGAATGAGTGAATGTAAGTGCAAATCATTCATTCACATTCTCTGAAAGAATACATAGTATTCTTTCAAAAGAAAGTGTAAGAATGAGTGAATATAAGTGCAAATCATTCATAGACATTCTCTAAAAGCATATAAGGTATTTTTTCAAAAGAAAGTGTAAGAATGAGTGAATGTAAGTGCAAATCATTCATTCATATTCTCCTAAAAGAATGTAAAGTATTCTTTCAATCAAAAGTCTAAGAATGAAAGAATGTAAATGAAAATCAGTCATTCACATTCTATTGACATAATATTCAATATTCATTCAAAAGAAAGTGTAAGAATGCTAAAAATTTTAATTCAAATAAAGCAGTCACAACAAACAAAGAATTAACGCTTTTAATTCATTTTCACAAAGGAAAACTTTAGACACTCTTTCCAAGTAAAAAAACTAAAACAACGAACACATAAATAAAATAAACAAACCCACAATCACAATAAAAAAGACCCACAATCACAACTAATACAAGAGACCTAAGGCTCTTAACAAGCAAACAAACCCACGAACAAAAATCACAAAAGAGATCTTAGGCACTCAACAAAGAGACCCTTGAACTCCCACATACAAAAATAAATCCATTTTGGTTCAGACCTTCCAGATTGCTTTTGCAACCTCAGAGGGTCCTCCTTCTTTACTTTTCCATATTTGATCTCTTCTTCTTGGCTAGAGAACCAAGCATGAGATACATAGAAATGGTGTGTAGCCAACGTAAATAGAAGAACAAAAGGATGTATTTGGACTAATACATGTTATTCATACTAATAAAAGTATTTGGACAAATACGTATTCGTACGAATAAATTTATTTGTACAAATATGTTTTGGATGATGTGTCAGTATATGGAAAAAAGTGACGTGTCAGCATTTTTTTACCCAATTTATTCTCCCTATCGAATCATTCATCCGATTTTGCCATATTTTTTGAATCACATGTTTTAATTTTTCTACTTAGGTCTTAGATCCCCAATTGAGCAGTCAATTGACTATGGAAAGTTTCTTACAAAGTGCAATTGTGCATAGTACTGGCATAAGCTCCTTGGCATAGTCTTGACAAATTACTTGAATGTGCATATGAAAAGGGGGCAATGCAGTAATCTACCTCATTCACATGCATGTGTACGTGTGCAACAATAGTCCTTGTAAGCCTCCTTCAAGGCACAACACATCAAGAAGGCACAACAAGATGTTTTTGAAGCTATCCGTTGCACTAGCTATTCATTGAGTAGTTCAAAGCCCACATTGGAGAAAAGCCATGGCCTCTATGGCAAGAGATAGAGTTGGTTTTGCAGTGCCCAATTATGACGCCATCTTTAATAGCATGTTGGATGCCTACTACAATAGGATGAAAGAGGAGATGCATCAAGTTGTTTACAATGGCATTGAAAAAATGGCTTCCACCATTGTAACTAATGAATGGAAGAACTTAGCAAGAGGCCCTTAAACAATGTCATGGTTGTAACGTTCAAAGGCAAGGCCTTCCGTCAATCTCAAGATCGAGAAATTCATTACCAAGAAGCTAAGCAAAGCAATTAAAGATGTTGGCCTTTACAATGTCATGTATGTGATTATTAATAATTCCAAGAATTATCAAAAGACTAGAAAAGTAATAAATCACAAATATCGGCGTATTTGGGCATTGCCATGCTCATGCAATTGCCTTGACCTTGTCATGGAGGATTGATACAAAACACTTGAGACCTAGTTCTTTAAATATGCTATGGATAAGGCTCAAAAAGTGGTGCTGCATCTCCTCAACCACGAGCGATTACAGGGGATATTCAAGAATAACCAACCCATTAGAGCTCCTAAAGCCGGGTGAAACTAATTTTGCACAAACTATATAATAATGGAGCATTTGTTGAAGCTACAGGGGCTTCTAACGAAAATGTTATTCAGCACAAAGGCTACAAAGTGGATAGTAGAGCCATGCTATAGTAGCGCCCACATAGAAGTCACCAAGTTGAAGATGGTATGTAATAGTCTTGCATTTTGGAAGAAAATATATGATGCGGTGAAAGTAATGAAACCTATCTAGTTTGCAATCTGCAAGCTGTATGTGAAAGGGCCAAGCATGGGAAGTGCTTATATGGCTTGGTGGACTACCAAGAGGGATGTTCTAAAGGAAGATACAAGGACTAGTGAAGGTGGTTATAGTTTGACTCGACGCAACCTATTGCAAAAGATGGTGCAAAAACAATGGAACCAAGCCCACTATTGGGGTGATGTGATTAAATTGTGCCTCATGATTTTATAATTAGATGGGCTTGCATGCGGCTATTTTTAGGCAAAAAAAGCAATTAGTGCAGTTAATTTCCAGTCACCAAGGTGCCCTCAACTTTAATGAGAAGGCCAAATTTTACTCAAGCTTTCTAAAATTTAGAAATGGTGGCCTTATTTTGAAGCCCAAAAATTTTTGAGGCCTTCTGAAGAAGCTTTGCATGACAGCCTGTAAGATATAGCATTGCCCCTCGAATGCCTAGGCATGTGCTTAATTGGTAGGATTAATTGAATATGGTTGAGTGGTTATCCTTGCTAGATGTAATCACTTTTGTTTAAACTTTAATATAATACTATTATGCAAAAATTTCTTTGGATGTAATCTCTTTTATTCAATTTTTACTCAATGAGGCTCTCAACAATTATTGAGTCATTATAAATTATGTTTTGATGTGACCTCTTTTGTTCAACTTTTGCTCAATGAGGCTCTCAATAATGGCTGAGTTGTCATAATCACCGAATGTAATCTCTTATATTTCAACTTTAATATAAATAATAATATTATTGTAATTGTTGTTGGTAATGCTCATTGTTGGTAGTGCTTGTTGCTGGTAGTGGTCATTTATACTGGTTGTAGTCATTGCTAGTTGCAGACATTGCACGAGAAATTGTTGCATAAGAAAATACTTTCTCCTTGTTTTTAGGATTAATTGTTGCAAGCGACACTAAAATAGTTTCGAGAATCAATGCGGTGATTGCAAAGGAATACATTTTCCTTGGTTTTGGAATAACTACAACCAACACTGAAATAGCTCCAAAAACTAGCATGGTGGTTGCATGAGAAAATACATTTTCCTTGGTTTAGGATTAACTATTAACCACTTGTTTTAAAATATTAATTGCACTTTCATCATGTACTATAATAACAACATGTTCCAACCATCAAGCTGGTTTTAAACCTACCTAATGGTATGCTAAACATAAATCAAGCTATTAAAAAATGCAATTGTTGATATGGTCCTTGAGGGGTCCCCTTTAGGGGAAATGGCCATATTGACATGAAAGGAGACCCCTCAAGGAAAAATGATGCAAAATATATGAGCAAAAAAATTCCATCAATGTGGGACTCCAATACGAGTCTCATGTGACCCAGCTAATTAAGGTCTAGGAGGTTGCATAGCACTAAAATAACTCTTGTGTGTGTGTGTGTGTGTGTGTTTGCATTTAAAAATTCCTTTAAGAATGAACCATATAATTAGATTTAGTACTCAATCTGATAATAAATTGCTACTTAGAAAGTATAATAGAATTGATTGCATCATTGCATTATAATGATTTACCAAATGGTATCCATCATAGTTTTGCTAGAGTAGTTAGGCCTTTTTGCCAATTAATCAAGGCGTAGGGAACTATACCTGCCAACCAACCAGACAAAAAATCATACATAGAAAATTATGATATTTGTGTGGGTGCCAGGTATCCAAGCATCCCCCACACTCTTGTTATCGATGTCACAATTAATTTGCAAAAAATGCATTAACTATCCAGGCAATAAAGGAAAAGATTTGAAAAAGCACATTCATCTCAAGTATGTGCTCCCCATTTAGCATTAAAGTAGGGGGATCAAGACTACTTGTCACACTAGAAGAATTCCAAGTGTACAAATAGGCAGCAACATATATAATCTATTTTACATTATTTCAATGGAATTATTCTAAACAAGATTGAAAGGTTAAAGAAGGAACAACCATAAATAATAAATTACTACGACTGAAGAAATTTTGTTTTTATAGAAAAATTAAACAATAATAATTAGAATTTAATGAGGAATGGAACCCTAGGCAGCATAAATCTAATTCTAGCCGAGTATATATATATATATATATAATTTATTTATTCATTTATTATGGAGTAAACAAATCTTTGAGATCCAAACTATTCTAATTATCATTAGAATAAACCCTGATCTAATCTAAATTTAGATTATGCATATATATATATATATATATATATATATAAAGATTATGCATTATATATAAAGGCTATTGACACAAGCAAACCTATCAAAATATCAAAGTATATATGTCTTTAATTATATGTATATATACAAGGTTCTATTAAATGTATATATAAGTCTCTATGTATACATATATCTAAGTCTATACATAAATATATAAGTATTTATTAATACATTAAGAGAAAAAAAGCCCAGGCACAGCTACTTAAAGCAAGCATCAAGCCAAAAGTGTTGATCAAATCGATGTGGGAACCAAATGTACTAATAAGCTAGGAAAGCACACCGATTAATAGGAGCACACAAGTTGTCGTAAATGCAAGCAACGCGTCTCATGAACAGTCCATCGAGAAGAAGAGCTCAGTTATTACAAGAAACCATGGAAGAACACGCAGTCCCAGGGAGCAAGTGAGAGCCGGTTGTGGCAAGAAGGGCTATGGTGGCGCACACAGTATCAATCGTAACTACTACGACCAATAAAAAGAAGTCGCCATGCAGCTAGATAGTGAAGCCAGCAAAGAGAAGTCACTAGTCAGTGAGCCAAGAAGCCCAGTACCATGTAAGAGTGGAGAAAAGAAGAAAGGCTCGTAAGAGCAAAAGACTGAGACTTCAGTGGCAGCAAAGAGGCCATGCACCTTAGAGCTGGTGAGATTGTCAATTGTGGTGACACGAGGAGAGATCCGGCACACCAAGCTACAAAGAAGTGGGGAGGTCGTGAAGTACTACCATGCCTTAACTTGATGAGTAGGGTAGACGAGTTTACAAGGGACAAGAGGCCATGGCAATTAGCTAGAGAATCAGTGAGGCAAAGCAAGAAAGCGGAAATGCGAGAGAGGGAGAGTGTTGAGGAAGTTGTAGAAGTAAAGCTTGTTGAAAAGAGGAGGCATAGCAAAAGCAAGAGGGGAGTGCTAATGCAAAGGGAGGCGAGGGAGTAGAAGGAGACTTGTAGGGAAGCAACGTCAGATGAGGAAAGATAAGAATGTAATAGATAAGGAGATTATAACTACGTAGAGGTGCACACCCACTACACAATCCTGGGTGGTGGTTCTAGCATGTACTTAGGGTTTTTTTAAAAAGGCCCATGAATAGTATCTTGCCAAGCTAAGCCATGTTGTCCATATTTAAAACAACCTTTTGCCAAGGGGATAGATTCCAAGACACAATTATAAATTAATTCTTGAATTTTCAATAATCATGGAAAAAACCAAGTTCAATCATAGTAGCCTCATACAAAAGCTATTGCTATGGGATACCAAAGTAAGAGCAAAATAAGTAAAAAATTAAAACTCATCTAGTGTTGGCTACACGTGTATGTTTGAACATATGTCATTATTAAATCAATAAATTGTTATCAGATCCCCATTAAAATTAACTATGGTAGTCTCACCTTAAACAATAGGTATCAATATGTGTAAATGTGTAAGAGAGGGGAGAGAGAACAAGAGAAAGAGAGAGAAAAAGCAAGAGAAAGAAAAAAAGAACAAGAGAGTGAGTGAGAGAGAGAGAGAGAAGAGAGAGAGAGAGAGAGAGAGAGAGAGAGAGAGAGAGAGAGAGAGAGAGAGAGAGAATGTAAATGTGTGTGTATGTGGCCGACCCCCAACCTAGACGATAAGACCACCTGGTAGGGAGTAAGCCAACCATGTGGAACTTACTCCCCACCTATGTGTAATAAAAATGTTGACAATCTTATATTGTGGTAAAGTAGATAAGTGGTACTTGTGTTGGCATAGTAGCCCATTTCCATTCGCCATAAGAGAGTGTTTTCATGTGTTTTGCACAGGAAATATACTAGTTAGCATCGAAGATAAGGGCCAATCTCTAATCTTAACAAGTCACTGATCCAACAATTGATAACCTTTCAAGAATCGGCTGATTAATGAAAGATTGAGTTGAATAAGCATACTAGTCCATTCACCGTATATAATTGGTAATCTCCCAAGAATCGAATGATTAATGAAAGATTAGAATTGGACAAGAATACAAAACAATCGTCGAGCCCAGATACAGTAACCTTATCAACAATTAGTTGATTAATGAGAGGTTCAATTGGACTATAAAAAGCAAATCAATAAAAGGAGAGAGAGTAATAACTAGACTAAATAATGATCGTACGACCAAAGGCTACTAGGAAAAACGAATGTGTGTGTTTGCATTGCAAAATTCCTTCAACAATGGACCATACAATCAGATTTAGACTAGAGATTACTCAATCTGATAATAAATCACTACTTGGAAAATATAATAGAATTGATTGCATCATTGCATTACAATGATTTACCAAATGGTATCCATAATAGTTTTGTTGGAGTAGTTAGGCCTTTTTACCAATTAATCGAGGAGTGGGGAGCTATACCTGCCAACCAACCAAAAAAAAATCATACATAGAAAATTATGATATTTGTGTGGGTGCCAGGTATCCAGGCACCCCACACTCTTGTTATCGATGTCATAATTAATTTGCAAAAAATGCATTAACTATCCAAGAAATAAAGGAAAAGATTTGAAAACCCACATTCATCTCAAGTATGTGCTCCCCATTGAGCATTGAAGTGGGGGGGATCAAGACTACTTATCACACTAGAAGAATTCCAAGTGTACAAATAGGCAGCAACACATACAATCTATTCTACATTATTTCAATGGAATTACTATAAACTAGATTGAAAGGTTAAAGAAGGAACAACCATAAAGAATAATTTATTACTAGGGATGAAGAAATTTTGTTTTTATAGAAAAATTAAATAAGAATAATTAGAATTTAATGAGGAATGGATCCCTAGGAAGCGTAAATCTAATTCTAGCTGAGTGTATATATATATATATATATATGATCTCAAAGATTTTCTCACTCCATAATATATATATATATATATATATATTAAGATTATGCATTATATATAAAGGCTATTGACACATAAGCAAACCTATCAAAATATAAATGTATATATAAGTCTCTATATGTATGTATATATAAGTCTATACATAAATATATAAGTCTTTATTAATACGTAAAGAGGAAAAAAGCCAGGCAAAGCTATGTATAGCATGCATCAAGCCAAAAGTGTTGATCAGATCGAATTCATAGTTTTGGGAACCAAACATACTAATAAGCCAGGAACGCACACCGGCAACACATGGGCTACCGTAAATGCAAGCAACGCCTCTCATGAACAATCCATCAACAAGAAGAGCTCAGTTATTACAAGAAACCATGGAAGAGCACGCAGTCCCAGAGAGAAAGTGAGAGCCGGTTGTGGCAATAAGGGCTACGGTGGTGTACACAATATCAATCGTAACTACTACGACTAGTAAACAGATGTCGCCATGGAGTTAGATAGTGAAGCCATTAAAGAGAAGTCGCCAGTTTGTGAGACAAGAAGCCCAGTATTGTGTAAGAGCAGACTCGAAAAAGAAGAAAGGCTCGTAAGAGCATAAGACCAAGACTTCAGTGGTAGCAAAGACGCCATGCACCTTAGAGCTGGTGAGATGGTCAACTGTGGCGACATGAGGAGAGAGCTGGCACACCAAGCTATAGAGAAGTGGGGAGGTCGTGAAGTACGACCATGCCTTGACTTGACGAGTAGGGTAGATGAATTTACAAGGGACAAGAGGCCATGGCAATTAGCGGGAGAATTGGTGAGGCAAAGCAAGAAGACGAAAATGCGAGAGGGAGTGCATTGAGGAAGGTGTAGAAGTAAAGCTTGTTGAAAAAAGGAGGCGTAGCAGAAGCAACAGGGGAGTGCTAATGCGAAGGGAGGCCAGGGAGCTGAATGAGACTTGTAGGGAGACAAGGTCAGATGAGAAAAGATAAGAATGTAATAGATAAGGAGATCATAACTACGTAGAGGGGCATACCCACTACACAATCGTGGGCAATGGTTCCCGCATGTACTTATCTTGCCAAGCTAAGCCATATTGTCCATATTTAAAACAACCTTTTGCCAAGGGGATAGATTCGAAGCACAATTATAAATTAATTCTAGAATTTTGAATAATCATGGAAAAAACCAAGTTCAATCCCAGTAGCCTCATACAAAAGCTTTTGCTATGGGATACCAAAGTAAGTAAAAAATTAAAACCCACCTAGTGTTGGCCACACATGTGTATGTTTGAAAATATGTCATTATTAAATTAATAAATTGTTATCAGTGTGAAGATAGTGGGAGAGAGGGAAGGAGTCTCACTTGCGGCTTTCTCACATACACAATGGGGGAATACACACACACAAGTGGAGGCTGAAAACAGTTTTCCTCTTCTTAGTTGTGAAAGCCAAAAGAACTCTAGTACAAAGAAATAGAAGAACCTTATATGTGGGTCTCAAACCAAACTCAACTAAGGTGGCATACTAACTGAGCCATGAACTAGAGTAGATAAGGATAGCTATCATCCAGCTATTATTCATGGGCGGTGTACCAACCGCATTTGCAACTAACAAGTCGGTGAAATAAATGCACAACGGTCACCCTGGCATATCGCGAGTGGAGCTCGATATCTCAACACTCCCCCTCGAGCTCAATCCCAATCCTTGCACACCAAGCAGGTCTCTAAACTTGCGTAGCTTCTCTGCGCCAGCTTCTCTGCGCCCAATGCCTTCATGAATATGTCAGCTACCTGATCCTCTGTGCTGACATAAACTAGATCAATAAGACCTAGTAAAATCTTCTCCCACACATAGTGATAATGCACCTCAATGTGCTTTGTTCTAGCATGATAGACTGGGTTATTTGCCAAGTGTATACTGCTTATGTTGTCACAATAAATGACAACTGGCCCATCTGTAGACTGATGCATATCATAAAGTAGCTTATGCAACCAAGCTACCTCACATGCAGCCATTGCTACACCCCTGTACTCAGCCTCTGTGCTTGACAAGGCAACTGTAGGCTGTTTCTTGCTGCTCCAGGTGACTGTAGCACTCCCAAAGCAGCACTCCCAAAAGAGAACACATATCCACTGGTAGATCGTCTATGAGAAGTACTACTAGCCCAATCAGCATCAATGTATCCATGCAATTGTATTTGAACCCCAGCCATACATCACTGCTTTCCAAACATTACCCATGATTACAAAAGCACATAATTTTAACAAAAATATCAATGCTTTTTGGTAAACCCACATATACAAAAATTAAGTGAGGTGAGGAGAATGAGACAATATGTAAAATAGTTTTGCCAATATCAATGATGGGCTATGGTTCAATCTCATCCTCAATGAGATCAACCCTTGCCAAACTATCTACTTCAAAATCCAAACCAGTGTTGAGATCTACAAATACATTAAGCCCACTACTACTTGTGCTACTCATGTGCTCATCGATGGTAGGCTCGTACTCAAGGGTAATGGCCTCAATATTTGTATCTCCTATCTCATCATGTTCCTCCTCTCTCGTATCACAGTCATCATCAAATCCATGGCCATGATCATCCTCCATATGCTCCATATTAGTAAATGTACTATACATCACTTTGGAACATGGCGTAATAGGTATGACATGCCACCACCTATTATTATCCACACCATTGGTTGATAGACAACCTAATTCAAACACAAATATAATAATGTTATTTTCCTTGCATCAAAGGTATCAAATATTTAAAAGTGAGTATTTTTATATGTGTGTACAATACCTGTTCACATTGTTGCGATATTACTAGTGTGTCCTTACTTTGCCAAAACTTTGTGGAGTCAATAGTTACAAAGCCACTTGCATGGCGTTTGATTGTTGCATTAGGGCCTCTTTCCACCACATCCTTAAACTACTTTACATCCAAAACATAGACAAAGAAGCGTCAAAATTCAAGCTTAATAATATCTTGGATTATGCCACAATAATCATCCGTGGCTCCATTGGCTCCCTCAAAGCTAGTAATGACACCGCAATCTTGTGTGTTTCTCTTATCATCAATTCATAGTGTTCGAAAATACTTGCCCTCACACCATATAGCATTGAACATAGTACACTACACCAAGACAAAATCAATTAAATAAGTAATCTAAATTGTTGAAAGCTCCTAACTTATGCATAACATTCTATATACTGACCTTGCTCATGTATCCCCTAGCATACTCCCATTCTTCCATTGTGATATGCATCCCCTCATCTCTCTCTACTCTCTCCATTTTGTCAAGTAGCCAATCCACATGAATATCCTTTGGAAGTGCTCTTAGATGCTGAGGGTATGGCACATAAGATTTGTGGTGTGTACGAAAGAGGGCCCTTTCTCCTTATCTTCTTGCCTTTGCATCCTCATATCTTGTCACCCATCTTTTCATCATATCACTATTAAGCATGCAATATAGGTTGATATTATTAAGCAACTCTGTGTCTATTACTTTGCTGCGTCCTTTCCCTTGAGGCACAATAGAGGTCACCCTTAGGTCTTCATCATCTCTCCATAGTCGTGGGAGAGAGCTATCCACATCAACAAGAAACTCAAAAATATATACAAGTGACTCTTGTACCAACCAACCCTCAGCCATGCTACCTTCTGGTCTTGCATTTTGTCTCATGAAACCCTTCAAGGTCTTCATGAAGTGCTCAAGGAAGAGCAACCATCATGCATGTACAGTACCGCATATAGCAATCTCATCCACCAAATGCACAATGAGATGTAGTTGGCTTGTGAGAATAGAACGTGGAAATGTCTCCTCCAATAAACAAACCACCTCCACTGACATAACTCGAGCATTCTCAAGTGTGGTGGGATCTATTTCCTTTGAGCTCACATACCTAGAAAGGAAAAAGTATGCCATATTAGCAATATGAACACCTTGCATCCTGTAAAATACCTCACAAGCTCACCCATCTTGTAAATACAATATTCACATTTTGTATCCTGTAAAATACCTCACAAGCTTGCCTATCTTGTAAATACAATTCTTCACATCCTTCGATGCACTACAAGAAATGGTAGTAGGTAGTATGAATTAAACACACGAGGAATGGTTGAATAGTTGCTTCTAATTCACTCACAAATTTGGAAGGAAAAAGATATTATGCACATAAAATACTTACTTGGAGGATCTTGTGCCAATCATGAGATTTCAAGCCATATAATTGCTCTACACCTCTTTTCTTACTTTGTGAAGGTCCCCTTCACAAGCTCATGCATCTAGTGGGAGTACGAATTGTAGTGATAGCTCACTTCACTGCCACCATCTCTAGCTTTGATAACCTCCATGGTGTACGAGGTAAAAAGACACGCCCATTCGGCCTCTCTTGTGGCCAAGCTCCATGCATCCTCCCTATGGTCCGTAGATCCTCCCTTATGCCTGTGGAATCTTGTGTCCCATTCAAATGTTCCCAAATGGTAGACACCACATTTTTGAAGCTATGCATGGGATCAAGCAAGTGATTGATCTTGAGGTGGGACCAATATGGTAAATGATAAAAGGTGGAGTATCTAAACAAAAGCTGGTGTTAACAGGCAATCTTTATTTCCATTCAATATAGCACATAATAGTTACAAACCCTTACCAGCTCATGCCAAGTGGTGGAGTCATGGAACCGTCCCAAATTCTCATCCAATCTCTTGTAGTGAGTGACTGTGGCGGGACTTCATTCCAAGGGACGACATATCTAGGATGATCAAGTGGAAGAAATCGATGGTGATTCTCATAGATGACCTTATTCAATGCGTCTGCCCATGAGGCAACTAGCAAAGGACCACAAACAGGACATGCATGGTAACCAGATGTCATGAGACCTAAACAATAGATGCAATTAAGAGTTGAAGGTGGGTTTAGGGTGCCACATCGATTGCCTACTCATAATTAAAAGTGCAATTCTTACCTAAACACTCGCCATAGCTCGGGAAGTTAGGCATCATCCACATCAAGACTGCTTTGCAGCTGAAGTCTCGTGATTATGGAGGCCTGCCTGCATCATGCAGCTCGATACCTCTCCAAAGTATCTCTAGCTGATCAATCAAAGGCTCCAAATAAACATCCGGATTTCTTACTTTATGTTTCCCTAGAATTAGAAGGGATAACATAACATGTCCTTTCGTAATCGCCATAGAGGGTGGAATATTATAATTCACCAATATCACTAGTTATACATTGTAAGAGGTGCTTTTGAGACCAAATGGGTTCACACTGTCCATACCCAATCCAAGTCTCAAGCTCCTAGGTTCTTCCTTGAAGCTTGGCCATGTGTCTTCAATATTCTTCCATGCAGGAGTGTCTGTGGGAGTTCTCCAATTGCCATCGGTTGATCGATGGGAGGAATGCCATGACATGAGCTCTGCAATGGATTTGCACTTGAACATATGTTGGATGCAAGGGATTATGGGAAAATGTCACAAAAACTTATGAGGCACATCCAAAGTTTTGAGATCTGCTTTATATCTTGCCTCTCCACAAATAGGACACTCTCTTGCATCCTTATGTGATCCACGAAACAAAATGCAATCCTTGACGCATTCATGGATGCGCTTGTAATCTAATCCTCCAAGAGAGGTCACATGTTGCCTTGTCATATCTCTTGAGGTCGGTAATTTATTCTCCCTTGGAAGCATTTTACACAATAGCCTGCACGTGAAAACCATAAATGAGAAAAAACATTTGAGTAATTGACCCACTAGCATAATTCACCATGTTTGCAAAATAGACTTTAAAGCTTACTTGAGTAATGCATTCAAACTTGCATTGCTCGTCTGCAAGTTTAGTAACTCAAGGGAGGCACGTAGAACAAAAAATGTGCACTCCTCAAACAGTGGAGTCGATGCTGCAGTAAAAAGATCATCTTGCTCCATGCTATCATCCCTACATGAGGACTTATGGATATATAAATCCCACACCATATCATCAAACACCTCCTCCTCCATGGCCTCATGAGGTAGTAATGGCGGAGGGCTACTATCACCATCACTCCATGCATCCATAACGGTCCCTCCTGAAGATCCCACCTCATATTGTTGATGCTTCGCATCCTCACGACGAGCATAGGGCAACATATGCGGGTGTGGCACTGCATCCTATATCAAATTATAAAAGGATCATAACTCAAACACATGAACACCCATAGGTATCTCAATCAACCTTAACTCTTTAACACTTACCATGTTTACGGTCGCATCCCATTCTCCATAATTTGAGACATGATTGAGTGTAATTATGCGTGCACGATACATGTTTTCTCGACATCGATCATACATACATTTGATTTTTTGCTCCAACCACATTTCGCAATGGTGGATACGGAAGGATTCATCCTCACTGGAGCTACTTGTTGAAGATGAAGACATCCTATAGAGAAACAACCCAAACAATTTGTTCTTGCATGAGTTGTAAATGTCAAAACTCTGTGGAGCATGTAAAAGCGCATCTAACACCACGTCTAACTATGGAACGCATCTATAGACACATCTAAAACATAGTGTAGATGTGCCTAAGACATGCATTTAGACACGTTGCTAGATGCATTAATAGATGTGCTTTTAGATGCATAGATTGCGAGCTAATTTTCGAACCTACTTTTAGCACGCTTGCTTTCTTTCACCTACTTTTAACATCGCGTGGCTTGCTTTCCTATTAACAGACATAGCTCTGGGCATCCACACTTATCTCCAAGCATCCACACTCATCTCCATGCTTACTAATCATCCCCAAGCACACAAGAGAAGAGGGTGAACAAGGAAGAGAAGAAAGAGAAGAAGCTTTGAAGAAGGACAAGAAGCTTCCATGCCTCTATCCAAAGTAAGTCTCTTGGCAGTTGATCTTCTTTGGAAGTTGCTCTCTTTGGATTCGTCCTTTGTTGTATGCAAGGAATGGATGTTTTTGCTACTAGTTTTATTCTTTTTGGGGTCGGGTGCATGTCCTTTTCAGTTTCTTTGAAAAAGGCATCTATCAAAGTGCATCTATAGATGCACTGATAGATGCATCTATAGATGCGCTTTGACTGTCTTTGTTATGTGTTCTTCCCTTTCCCCTTTCCCTTCCCCTTCCTTTTCCTTCTCTTTCCCTTCCCCTTCCCCTTCCCCTTTCCCTTCTAAGAAAAAGATTGTATGAATGATGGAAATAAGTGATTACATGAATCATGGAAAGGGATTGCATGAATGATGGAAAGGGATTGCATGAATGAAGAAAGGGATTGCATGAATGATGGAAAGGGATCACATGATTGAAGAAAGGGATTGCATTCGTGAGGAAATAAGGGATTGCATTAGCTTTTTCTCTCGTTTCTCCTCTCTTTCCTTCTCTTTTTTCCTCTCTTTTTCTCTCTTATCTCCTTTCTTTTTTCTCCTCTCTTTTCCTCTCTTTTCGTCTCTTTTCTCATCTCTTTCCTTCTCTGTATTTTCCTCTCTTTTCTCCTCTCTTTCCTTGAACTCTCTTTTTCTCTTTTATCCCCACTTTTTCTCTTTTCACTTCCCCACTTTTTCTCTCTTGTCTCCTCTCTTTTTCTCTCTTATCTCCTCTCGTTTTCTCTTTTTTTTCTCGTCTCTTTTCTCATTTTTCTCCTCTCTTTTTCTCTCTTTTTCTCTTCTCTTTTCCTCTCCTTTCTCCTCTCTTTTCTTCTCTTTTCTCCTCTCTTTTGCTCTCTTATCTCCTTTCTTTTTTCTCCTCTCTTTTCCTCTCTTTTCGTCTCTTTTCTCATCTCTTTCCTTCTCTCTTTTCTCTCTTTTCCTCCTCTCTTTTCTCCTCTCTTTCCTTCTCTCTTTTTCTCTCTTTTATCCTCACCTTTTCTCTCTTTTATCCTCTGTTTCCTTCTCTTTTCGTCTCTATTTTTCTCTCTTATCTCCTCTCTTTTTCTCTCTCTTTTTCTCCTCTCTTTTCCTCTATTTTCCTCTCTTTTCTCTTCTCTTTCCTTCTCTCTTTTGTCCCCACTTTTTCTCTTTTCACTTTCTCTCTTTTTCTCTCTTTTATCCCCACTTTTTCTCTTTCATTTTGTCTCTTTTTCTCTCTTATTTCCTCTCTTTTTCTCTCTTATCTCCTCTCTTTTTCTCTATTTTTTCTCCTCTCTTTTCTCCTTTTTCTCCTCTCTTTTTCTCTCTTTTTCTCCTCTCTTTTCCTCTCCTTTCTCCTCTCTTTCCTTCTCTTTTCTCCTCTCTTTTTCTCTCCTATCTCCTTTCTTTTTTCTCCTCTCTTTTCCTCTCTTTTTGTCTATTTCCTTCTCTCTTTTTTCCCACGTGAAGCTTCCCAGTGGAGTCGAGACAGCCCAATCAGCTACAAAGTCAAGCCCCTTCTCCCCCCTATAGTCGGGAGGTCCTTCTGCCTTGCAGAGCCACCGACGTACTCCCGTGCAGTCAAGAGTCGCTTCTCTAGCTATGAGTGGCTAGCGTACTTGCTCGACACGATAGGGCAACATGCATAGTAGCAGGGAGAGCGGTGGGGGATGCATGACACATTGCTTTGGGGGGGTAGTGGTGGGGACGGGGATGATTCAAATGATGCAAACGTGCCAAAGGGTGATGGTACAATCTTCTATGACATCACTCAGACAAGGGGCATCTTGATGGATGCACGGGGGAAGGACATCATGGCCTTCATGCACTCTGTAATTGCTAACAACTACAGAGATTGCTTTATTAACTAAAAGACCATCCAAAAAAGTTGGTTGATGAAACCCTCGCTGCTATTCGATCTAGGTATCCCAATCCCCCCAATGTTCAGTTCACATATAAATGGGCCTTGTTACAATACATGGCAATAAAAGATCTTCGCTTAAGAGGCAAGCACTAGCTGAGATTTCCAGGAGAGAGGGAGGTCAACCACCGAGGGGCTAGCCCCACACTGCTCACAAGCATGAGTGGAAGAAAGCAATGAAGGCAACGAAGGCGGACCCCAGTCTGCAGCATGTGGAGGCACGAAGGATCCAAATGGAGCAATATGGAAGCGTGCATTATGGAGCAGGTGGTGTTGAATCATGGGAGGCCCAATTTGTGAGTATCGATCTCGAATTATATTGTTTATGTAGTTCATTAGGAGGTTGTTTCTTTGTACTAACCCCTATCATGGGTAGGTACCCTACTCCTATCGAGATAGCCTACCACTGCCACCATCGCAGAGGAGATACATGGAGGCACTTCTATGATGACAGGTTGATTACTGAGGAGCAGTATATCCATGCTACTAGAGCGCCCCCTTAGGTATTTAAAAGTAATTAAATAATGTCAATATTATAAATAAAGATTTGATTTTTCATACATTGATACATGTTATCCCTCGTTTATAGGGCCCTACGGCTCATTAGGAGAAAGACGATGAAGAAGAAGGGAGCGAGGACGAGGAGAACTTAGATTAGTCGTAAAATTAGTGCTAGCTACTCTTTTTTGTGCTTGAAGCCATTGGCTTGGCTTCGTGCCTCTCTTGTATATACACTCCTCTTATTTTTTGTACTTGAAGCCATAGGATGTGGCTTGGCTTTGTGCTATATGTACATACAAGCACTTTTTTAGCTATGAATTAATATACACTCCTTTTATTTTTTTGGCTTTCAATTTCCTTGTGCAACGTTCTATCAATGAATGGAGTTGTAATGTTTTATTTGGAATTGTAATTGTCGGCAGTAGACATGCTTGCAATCATGATAACTAAAATGCGGTTGGCTGTAAGAATTGAATTACACAATGTGGAAATGGGATTCTTGTAACTACATAGCATACACAACATTCTATTCAACCACACAAATTTCTACTTTTATTAACAAAAAAGATTCTATAGAGTGTCTATAAGCGTGTCTATGTATGCGGCTTTCTATTTTTTTTTAAATTTCTACCAGAGCATCTATTTGCGTGTCTATAGGCACATCTGTATGTTATATATATAGATGTGCCTATAGATACAGGTCTATAGACGTGCCAGTAGATGCACAAATAGACGTGCCCGTAAGTTTTTTTTAAAGTTAAGGAAACGTGTCTGTGTGTGCTTCTATTGGTGCTTTGTATTGTTGTGATTGGTCATGAAAGCACATAGAAAACTAGCAAAACCTTTGAACACTAGCTCTACACAATAAAATGAATGTAGGTATGTTAGGATTGTCAAGCTGGTTGGTCGCTTCTTTACAAAAAACACAGCAAACATTAGTTCAAGAATTGGAAAAGATGGGATAAAACAAATACAAGTAGTAGCCATGCCACAACAAGTTGCTCACGTAGCTACAGAGACTACACACATAGTTGTAGAGACTACACACACAGCTGCCATCTATGATAACTAAGGATGCACACAATGCCTATGTGAATTCTGAAGTGAGGTGAAATAAAACTATGCAGTAAGAGCCATGAATGGAGACGTCTGTTAGGAACTATTAGAGCAAGTATGTCCCATAGTGTGGAAGAACCATGAACAGGTGAGCAGTCACGCGATAAAAAAGAGGGAAGCACAAAGCTTAGGAGAAAGCGTGACTATGCCTCACATGAAAAAGAATGGCTAGCAAGTGATAATCATAAACTTGTCAAAGAATAGAAATTGATAACCCTCAGACGTAAGTAGACCTTGAGGGGGTCCACAGCTACATGTAACTTGGTGAAGTATGATAGTCTACTAGTAGCAATGGTAGAGAGCTAGTGCACGTAGGGTGGTATATGACAAGAGACATATAGAGATGATCGATGATGAAGAGTACGTGGGCAAGAATTGAGCTCATGTTATCATTGTAGAAGGTGGTCAAACAAGTCAAGTTGAATGAAGAAGATCCATGAACAGGCACAGCAGCAACTAAGCAGGTAAATGGGCAAGCATGAATTAAGAACATGCAACACGTGAGAACATGAAAGGTTCACAAAAGCTAGACAAAACTTAATCAAAGATAGAAAGGGGAAGGTTGCACAGGGAAGAGAGTTTGGAGAGGAGAGTAGACGGCAAGGCTAAGAGCCAACGAGCTGCATGGCATGTAGAAGCTAAGGGAATACGATAGTCTAAAAGCCAAGACTAAGAGCCAACAAGCCGGGTGGCCTCAAAGAAGAAACACAACGAGAAGTTTGTCAAGGAAGAGTAAGTGTGCCAGAAGAGAGCTCACCTGAGGAAACAAGGAAGCCAAATTAGAAGGAGGAGCTATGAACAAAGAGACGAAGAAAATATGAGCTCAAATCAGAGAAAGGCAACATCATAGAGGCATAAAAAGAGTGTAATTAAGATCAAGTCGGTGCATGCAGTAGCAGCTAAAGAAAGAAAGCGATGGATGGTGGGTAGTGGGGAAGCGGTAGTGGAAAAGCCATGGGGTTTAGGTTAGGGGGGTGAAAGTGAATGCTAGTCAAACTTAAAAGGGAGGGTTACATGTGAGTTACCAAAGAGGGTCAAAAGATCACCACTAATAAGGTTGGTCAATAGTTGTAAGTGCAAAATAATGTCCACCTTTGCTTAGGGATAATACATATCTTCCATATTTATCTACCGATTTGTGTGGTTGAGATAATTTGGATAATTAAGCTCCTAGATTATATGGTGATAGTAAGCTCGAAACCATCATATGCACAAAATACTTAGCTCTTAATAAAGCACTTATATTGTACAGTATTAGTAAGCATACTTTCCTGAAATCCTTCCTCAATTTGTAGCTTCGAGAATTCACTAGTCAATTATTTCTCCTTTAAACCTCCCAAATAATTCTTACTAGGAAATAAAAATGATTGAATCGAAAAAAGGATGAGGTAAAGAGGGATATAGTCACCATATCATACCAATACTAGAGGTATATAGTCACAACATTAGACCAATAATAGTTGCCTATAGGAGAGCTAAGACCCTACCCTAAAAGATAATGTTTAATCAAGAATGTTAGTAAAATTATTTGTGAATGAGTAAAGTTGGGGGTGTATAAGCTCTATTATATTGTATGAGTATATGTGAATATTGTTAGAGCTGTATATAGCTTGCCCTAACTCAGTCTAGTCCTCAACTATATATATGCCTATGAGAGAAAAGGACTTGCCGAATGTTTTACGTTGTTAACATTCTAACATTTTTTCTTTCAATGTTTCTTTTCTATTTAGCTTTGATATTATTACTCCTTGGATACGTTATTTCACATATGCAAAGGTGCTTTTCACATGTTTTCTTCTCGTTTTCAAGGCACTTGTTTATTTTCAATGTGAGCTCATATATTCTCTATTGTGTTGCTGCGGCTTTCTTACACTACCCAAGAGACATTTCAGCCCTGGCTTTGTGGTCAAATCGCCCCTCCATACTCATCTTTGGAGTGATCGAAGCAATTTCCTCATACATTCATCCTTGGTACAATAGAAACGGGACTTGAATATTTGTTGTGTTCATATACATTGCATGAAATCGGTCATTTTATGTGGATGAATTGTGCAAAACATGAAGACATGATTATAAATGTTTGAGGAGGTTCGACCAGATTGAACTTGGAGACAACAAGCTCTACTATTCAGATGAAGATATTCAGATGAAGAGCTCAAACATCGAACTTGAAGATCTCAAGCCCTAATTATGCATCATCACAATGTCAAACAAGTTGAGATTTCCAGGAAGATTTTTTTATTTTTCACACATACTTTGCACTGTATCATGCACCAAACATAGTGCCTATACTTTGCACTATACTATGGACAAGTGCTTATCTTATGCCCTTATACTATCAACAAGCAATTTGCACTGTATCATCCAGCATTACACTGTATCATTCAAATTGGCGTATGGCAATCCTTGTATTGTGAAGATAGTGGGAGAGAGGGAAGGAGTCTCACTTGCGGCTTTCTCACATGAACAATTGGGGGAATACACACAAAGGTGGAGGCTGAAAATAGTTTTCCTCTTCTTAGTTGTGAAAGCCAAAAGAACTCTAGTACAAAGAAAATAGAAGAACCCTATATGTGGGTCTCAAACCAAACTCAACTAACTAAGGTGGCATACTAACTGAGCCACAAACTAGAGTAGATAAGGATAGCTGTCATCCAGCTATTATTCGTGGGCGGTGTACCAACCGCATCTCCAGCTAACAAGTCGGTGACATAAATGCACAACAGTCACCCTGGCATATCGCGAGTGGAGCTCGATATCTCAACACTCCCCCTCGAGCTCAATCCCAATTCCTGCACACCAAGCAGGTCTCTGAACTTGCGCAGCTTCTCTGCGCCCAATGCTTTCGTGAATATGTCAGCTACCTGATCCTCTGTGCTGACATAAACTAGATCAATAAGACCTAGTAAAACCTTCTCCCGCACATAGTGATAATGCACCTCAATGTGCTTTGTTCTGGCATGAAAGACTGGGTTCTTTGCTAAATGTATACTACTCATGTTGTCACAATAAATGACAACCGGCCCATCTGTAGACTGATGCATATCATAGAGTAGCTTATGCAACCAAGCTACCTCACACGCAACCATTGCTGCACCTCTGTACTCAGCCTCTGTGCTCGACAAGGCAACTGTAGGCTGTTTCTTGCTGCTCCAAGTGACTGCAGCACTCCCAAAAGAGAACACATATCCATTGGTAGATCGCCTATCAGAAATACTGCCAGCCCAATCAGCATCAGTGTATCCATGCAACTGTATCTGAACCCCAGCCTCATAAAATAGTCCATACTGCAATGTGGACTTCACATACTTGAGTATGTGTCTAGCCACATCCAAATGCGGTTTCCTTGGAGCCTGCATAAACTGACTTACCAACCCAATAGCATAGCTCAAATCTGGCCTAGTAATAGTCATGTAAATCAAACTTCCTACTATGCGTCTGTACATAGTAGGGTCATCCAGAAGCTCACCTGCATCTGCACTCAGCTTCACATTCTGCTCCAAAGGAACTGAAATAGGCTTACAGCCTGTCATCCCATATTTGGACAGCATGTCCAATCCATACTGCCTCTGCAAGAGCTGTATCCCGCTTGGTGATCTAATCACCTCAATGCCCAAGAAATAATGCAGCTCTCCCAAATCCTTCATCTCAAACTTCTGTCTCAATAGCATTTTCACATGAAGGATATCTTCATCACTATCACCTGTGATGATCAAATCATCAACATAAATGACCAGCAGCATAATCCCTTTCTCTGTTTTTCTCACATAGAGTGAGAAATCTGCCTTGGAAATCTGAAAGCCAATAGTGACAAGATACTGTCCTATCTTGTCAGACCATGCTCTAGGTACTTGCTTCAAGCCATACAAGGCTTTCTTCAACCTGCAAACAAACTCAGGATGAATAGCATGAACATAACCTGCTGGCTGCTCCATAAAGACCTCTTCTTGCAAATCACCATGCAAGAAGGCATTCTTTACATCCATCCGATGTAAAGACCATCCCTTTGATGCAGCCATAGCAATGGCTGCTCTTACGGTTGCCATCCTTGCAACCGGGCTGAAAGTTTCTTCATAATCAATGCCATATGTCTGTGCATGCCCCTTGACAACTAATCTTGCCTTGTATCTATTCACAGAACCATCTGCATTGTGCTTGATCTTATAAACCCACTTACAGCCAATTGCATTCTTGTCTTTAGGCAAAGGCACTAATTCCCATGTAGCATTAGCATCCAAGGCATCCATTTCTTCATCCATGGCTTTCTCCCATTTTTCATCTCCCATGGCTTGCTCAAAAGAAGTGGGTTCTGGTTCCTGTATCACTTTGATCATATAGGCATAGTGAATGGCTGTAAATCCATCATATTTCAGCCTATCTACAGGATACCTAACCCTGGTAGACCTGCGCAAAATAGGCTCACTTCTAGGTGCTCTCAAAACATCCCTGGTCTTCCTTACTCCAGGTGTAACAACAGAAGGAATACCCAACTCATCATCAATGCTCTGTTCTGAGCCACTGGATTCACCATCCACATAAGAGTGACCTGCATTCACATCAAACATGGGCTGATCTACCTTCTCTTTTCCTTTTCGTGATACCTGCATACCACTCTCTACATTGCTTTGAGGAGATTCTCCTGATCTCAATCTGCCTGTCCATGGCGAAGTATGTGAACCATTGCTAGAGGACACTCCAGGTCCACTAATATTTTGTGATTGCTGTTGTGAAATCTGTGCAGCATTACCATTTTGTGCATCTACATCAATCATCACATTCACTGGTTTATACTAGCTGCTCATCTCATCAAAAACAACATCTCTGCTCACTGTGAACTTATGTGTAGAAGGGTTATAGCATCTATACCCTTTCTGCTGCAGAGAATAACCAATAAAGATGCACTTCTCAGCTTTTGGATCCAACTTGGACCTCAACTCATTTGGCACATGGACATAGGCAATGCAACCAAAAATTTTCAAATGAGAAATATCTGGTTTCCTACCAGTATACATCTTCTCTGGTGTCATGCCATGTATTGCTGCAGTGGGAGTCCTGTTCATTATATAAACTGCTATAGCAACTGCTTCAGCCCAATAATAATCTGGTAGATCTTTTTCATTTAGCATAGCCCGTGATACCTCTCCAATATGCCTGTTTTTCCTTTCTGCAATTCCATTTTGCTGTGGGGTATGACTACAAGAATATTGCTGCTTTATACCATGCTCCTGCAAGAACCTTGCAAACTCATTTGAGAGGTACTCTCCCCCTCCATCTGACCTTAGGCATTTTATTTGCAGGCCTGTTTCTTTTTCAACCATAGCTTTGAAAGCTTTGAAGTGCCCAAACACTTCACTTTTCTTTTTCAAAAAATACACCCAAAGTTTTCTGCTGAAGTCATCAATAAATGTGACAAAATAGTGACAGCCACCAATAGATGCAGCTTTAGTAGTCCACACATCAGAGTGGATTAATTCCAATGGCTTTTTACTCTCTTGAACATGCCTAGGAAAAGGTTTCCTTGCCTGTTTCCCAAATTGACAGGCTTCACAAACCTTGTGCATTTCTGCAACCTTGAATTTAGGCAATCCTACAACAATATTTTGGGCTTGCATTGATTTAAGTCGCTGTATATTAACATGACCAATGCGTTTGTGCCAGATATCAATATCTGCAACTACACCGGTCCCATATGCAAACATTGCTGCACTCAATTCTGGCATGTCCGCATCCAACGTAAACATCCTGCCCTTGTTCTTTCCTTTTGCTATCAAGCGACCATTATTTTTCATATCCTCAACAAAGCATCCATGAGGATTAAATTTGACCTGCAAGCCCTGCTCAACCATCTGACCAATAGAAACCAGGTTCTTGGTGATGTTTGGGACATGAAATACATCAGACAAGTATTTCTTTTTCCCATCCTGCATAGACAAAGGAATTTTGCCAATCTGCACAATAGGATGTGCAGTATCATCACCAATCTCCACAAATCCTGGTTTTTCCATTTTCCTTGCATCTTGCATCCATTCTGCATGACCTGTCATGTGGTTTGATGCACCTGAGTCAACATACCACACATCATTTCGTTCTTCTGCACTTGTCACAGAATTGGTCATATGCTGCACCATAAATAGATGCTCATTTCTGTCATCACCCTGCCTACTAGAAGATGCATAATTGCCTTGCTGCAATATTCCAGTCATAATGTCATTTTGCTTTTTATAGCAGTCCTTAGCCATATGACCCATTTTGCCACAATAGTAGCATTCAACATTGCTGTTTACATTTTGGCCTCTCGCCATCCACCATGGCCTCTTCGGCTCCCCCTGCCTCTAGAGTTACCACGTGCTCCTGCATAGGACTGGTTTTCTTGTGTTTGCTGCATATTCTGATTCTACCATGGCCTGCAGATCGGCCTCCTCTACCTCTGCCTCTACCTCTACCAGCATTTGAGTAGAAGATAGTTTCTTTTGAAGTTCCTGCTGAAGAAGATGCACCCCCATTTCTCTGCTCTTCAGAAATTAGAAGAGCAATCAACTCCTCAAAATCTGGAAATTTTTCACGGACAGCAATGGATGTCCGGAATTGTGCATAATCCTTTCCTAGACCATTCAAGGTCATAGAAACCAAATCGTCATCATCCACTGGCGACCCAATGGAAGCAAGTGCATCCGCAATTTTCTTCATCTTCATGTGGTAGTCATTGATGCTCATGTTTTCTCTCTGCACATTGTGCAGCTCCTGCTTGAGCTGCATTTTCCTGGCTTGCATATTTGTGCTATACATTTTTGCCAAAGTATCCCATGCCTCCTTTGGCGTACTTGCATCCTGAATATGCACAATCATGGAGTCCGAAATACTGATAGAAAGCCAGTACATAACTTTCCTGGCTCTCTTATGCCATCCTTTGAATGCTTGCATTTCTTGTTGACTGGGAACATTAGGAAGAACAGGTTCTTCTTCATTTCCTGTAATGAACTCCCAATAGCCTTTTCCCATCAAGAAATTCGTCATTCTAAACTTCCATGCCTGGAAGTTGTTCTTGTCAAGCTTTTCAGTGACAATCTGTGAAAGAGAATCAGATGCCATTACAGAACACTGCAAAATATTCTGTCACTGCAAAAAACACAGCTTTTGCCTCACACGGGAAGATCTGCCAAACTGACGAAAGTGGTATTTCACCACACAGTCACTTCCTAGTGACGATTTTGCATCAACAGGCAACAAGCATGAATCTGCAACTCCCAATATCTCTGCACACAGGCATACGATGCAATTTCTGCGGCAACTTTTCACCGACCCGCAGAACAGTGGTCGCACAGCAAAAACAGGGCCTTTTTCGGAGTGCCTGCGGAGAACTTCCATCTCCAAAACGGGCCCCAAAATGAGCTCGAATCAGAAAAATAACGTCACTTAGGGCTTAGCCCTTTCCTGCAGCATATACTGCGCTCTCGCCACACCGCGAAGGGCGTCTCAATCTGAGACAGTGCACTCTTGCACTTTTGGCTGTGCTACCTGCAGAGATTTGCTCCCAAACTCAAAATAGGAAAGCAACACTGGTCCTCTTACCAGGACACCACGAACTTGGCTTGCTTTCTTGAGCTCCTTACCACGAACAAGGCTCTGATACCATGTGAAGATAGTGGGAGAGAGGGAAGGAGTCTCACTTGCAGCTTTCTCACATGAACAATTGGGGGAAT
The DNA here is from genome assembly GCF_047967505.1 of Dipteris shenzhenensis. Classification (NCBI taxonomy): domain Eukaryota; kingdom Viridiplantae; phylum Streptophyta; class Polypodiopsida; order Gleicheniales; family Dipteridaceae; genus Dipteris; species Dipteris shenzhenensis. Next base: position 46,217,718 of record NC_141598.1, on the reverse strand, counting down.
ACACACAAAGGTGGAGGCTGAAAACAGTTTTCCTCTTCTTAGTTGTGAAAGCCAAAAGAACTCTAGTACAAAGAAAATAGAAGAACCCTATATGTGGGTCTCAAACCAAACTCAACTAACTAAGGTGGCATACTAACTGAGCCACAAACTAGAGTAGATAAGGATAGCTGTCATCCAGCTATTATTCGTGGGCGGTGTACCAACCGCATCTCCAGCTAACAAGTCGGTGACATAAATGCACAACAGTCACCCTGGCATATCGCGAGTGGAGCTCGATATCTTAACATGTATATATATTTTCACATAAATATATATAGTGGCTCAGGTTTTTCCCTTGTACTCCCCAAGGGTTTTTTCATCCATAGCTAGAGGGCCTAGTTTGAGTGGGGGTGTTAGAGCTATATTGCCCTAACTCAGCCTTGTCCTCAACTATATATATGCCTATGATCTATGAATCGAATCACTTTCTTGGGAGAAACTCTTGTGTCGGTCTCTCTCCTCTTTCTCTTCCTCTCAACAAATATGTGTGCATGTGTAGAATTGTATACATGTGTCAAGACACGAATGAGTGTGTGTGTGTGTGTGTGTGTACATACATACATACACATATATATTTATGTATATAGCTCCATCTTTGTGCTATGAAGTGTTATCATCTTTCTTAGGCTTGTGATTAACTCGGATAGGCACATGACTCTTGAAGAGCTCATATAATTGACACCCAATTTATTGTCAGATGTAGGTTCTTGATGATACAAAGTAAATTCTCTATTAGAATACTTTGATCAACTTGGATGGAAGCTTTCCATTGTTTTCACTCTTTAACTTCCAACCAAGTCTTGCTCTTTAGAAATGTACAAGATTCTATTCCTGTCATAGACTCCTTTCTCCCTTCACTAGCATTGTTTGTTGTTTTTATATTGTCACCCTTCTCATGCAAGTCTAGATGTGACCTCATTTTGAAACCTTCACCGATTTTTCACCTTTATACCTTACAACCTATGTCTACTTCACTTGTGGCACATTATAAAATATATCACCCATTTAAACTAGATGGCAAACAAGCTCACTCACTTATGTAAAGGATTGAACTCACAAAGAACCACTTATAGAGTACAATGGCAAACTCACTAAAATGATAAGTGAATCACTGAGAATGGCAATATGTGCCGAATAGAAGACACGGATAGAAGCAACAAGGATACAACAAAAATAGCAAAAATCATGACTAATTTTTCTTTTAAAAAGGTACAAGACCATACCATACAACATTTACAAAATTATGTTACTCATGTGTGATTAAATGAGTAATGTGAGTGATTTTTTTTAAAAGTCGTAAGGAATTTTTGAATGAAAAAATTGCTATTGCAATAGATTGAAGGTTTTCAAGTTGCTGATGGGGCATTTTTCACCTTACATTCCATTAGCTTGGATTTCTTCATGCACTATTTAATTACAAGAATTGTAAATGGTGAATATTTCTAAATAGTAGAAAGAAATGCACTAGCAAGTTTGTTGGTGTGTTGATTAACAATTTAGGTAGCCCTTGGCATTTAGATGTATCTTATTTCAAGGCAGTCCATGGAAAAAGAAACAATGAAAATTGATAAATGGCATAGGACTTATTGCAATAGCATTGCATCTATGTATGAATTGAATATTTCTTCTATACACAATCTTCACTCGATACGGTGGAGAATGTTAAGTAAACTAAAATTTTGATATCATCCTAAAAAAGACTAAGTTTTATAGATTTGAATTTTCATACATTTGTAAAAATATTTAATATCTTTTGTTGACTGGGGTGCTATGTTACACAACATGCCATGTAGATCACATGATATCTATTGGTTTTCTACTGGGATTTGTGAGTAGCTATAGTAATGAGCTTTTTGAATGACTAATTACTTGCTATAAGTTTTTTAAGATGTTCTCATCAAACAAATTTTTCATTAGGGGAGAATTGGGGTCTCAAAAGGGTCTCATAAGGAATGGATTAAGTTAAGACCAAGTGAACCCACTATGGTAACCCATGGGCTAAGGGTCCCCTAGCATTTACTCAACTGGCATGGGTACCTTTATTTTGAAATTGATCAACCTTGGCCCTTGGATGGAGGTGGATGGTGGATGAATCAAAGGTCTAGAATGCTCAAATTGGTGGGAGGCACCTTTGGTGGGCTCTAAACTGGCAAAGGCTGACAAAATAGCGGTGTAATAAAGAGGGAGAGGTCACCATTTGTTGTTGTCCATTAGATCTTGGATAGATCTAATGGTGGAGATCAAAGAATCAAATGAAGGGCCTAGATTGAGGCACATTTTGGAGGGTGTAGATGGAGACATATGATAAACGTTCAAATTCAAGTGCATAATCGATGGTGCGGATTTGAGTGCCTTTTTCTTGCATCTCCACCCTTGGATCTCCTTGAGATCAATGGCCTGTATTCCAGCACCTTTTCCTTGCATCTCCACCCTTAGATCTATTTCTAGATGGCTGGCTTAAAATGATCCCCCTTATCTTTTGATCTCATCCATTAGTTCCTTGCCATTTTCAAGGGTTTAAATTTGATCCTTCTATCCTTTGATGATATTCATTGGATCTACACCTTGATCTAATGGCTTGGAGCATTCTACCACAAATTTGAATGTATTCCATGTATTCCTTGGATTGTAGATGAGATCAATGTCTGTGAGTGAAGATCATGATGGGTCTTGTCTGATACTTTGATCATAGATTAAGACTTAGGATGAGTATCCAAATTTAGCACTAAGGTGATAATGTTTTTCCCAAAAAATAAAGTCTACATGATGGGTCTTGCCCCTGGTGGGACACTGTGTAAAAACCCCATATAACACGTGCGATTAAGGGGTATTAAAAAACCCAATATCTACTGACTTTTATAACCTATATACACCCTTTTTGTAAATTTTGAGATGAGTAAAGTATCCTTATGTATGAAAATTTTCACTTTTTGATTTTAAAAACCCCTTATGTATGTATATTTTCTATAACTCCATAATAATATAAAACCCCTTCCATTGATCGCACGTGCTATCCTACATATTTCTTAATGACCCCCCAGGGTTCTTACAAGGTACTCATATACATTATTTTTATAAAGCCTCACCAAAAGAGAGAGAGAGAGAGATGTACATGCTCAATATATAATGTGTTTATGATTCAACATAGGAAAACCTTCCAAGAGTAATGTGTTACTAGAAAAGCAAACTTTCATGTCGCTCCTCCTTGTTGCAATTGCATTTTACTAACATTACCTCAATAGGTACAAAGAGACCTTTGTCAATGACTAAAGCTCAATTATCGTTATCAAGCCTAGAAATCACTTTTTGAGATTTGTGAATATCTTTTAGTTTTCTGGAAAGTTTGTGAGTTTCTTGAAGACCCATTTGCTCCTACGTTCAATAAACAACTTTTAAAAGATAGAGCCTACCGTCTATTGTAGTCCCCCTCTTCAACCCTCTCTCTCTCTCTCTCTCTCTCTCTCTCTCTCTCACACACACACACACACATACATTACATTCTTCTTGCCACCAATATAGAATGAAATACTGCCTCAAGCATTTATGACAATCCATAGCCTAGTTCTCTTGCAATTGGATTCACAAGTGACAATAATGATATGAGAATCTCAACCTTGAAAGGATTACAAAGGTTTCAACTTGTAACTTATTCACATTAAGTATTGCCATTGTTCATGGCAGTAAATAGTTTGGTAAAGTGCTCGAAATTTCGGCGACGAGCGCTAGCATCATACTCGTCCTCATTGTGAAGCTCGAGAGGAATCCTTGCTTCAAAGATAATAATACTATAGCATAATATCCTGAAAACTAACCCGTGAAAGAAAATATACCAGTTAATGTAAAACCTACTTGATTCATCCTATGGATCTGTGTAGTAAAGGCTGCTGCGAGAACCACCCAAGCGACGTATGGAAGGAACAAGCCTGCTGCAAGTTTATTGGCCTTGGCAAATGTGACTGCACAAATTATGACCATGATAAGCAGCAAATAAATGTCAATTACAGCTGCTTGCAGGTTCTCTAGACCGAAGAGTAGCACCGGCCAGAGTAAGTTCAAAAGTAGCTGCAAACAATAGATCGTGAGGTTGATCTTCTGTTTCTTGCATCCTCCAGAACTGTACACCAGCCACGATGCAAAGCCCATGACGACATACAGCGTCGGCCCGGCAATAAACCAGGCCATGGGTGGAGGAGTCCATGCTGGTTTCTTTAGAATACGGAAGGAAGCCGTTTCTGGGTTGAAGAATGTGGCGACAGTTGCACCGAGCAAAACTGGGATTGCCATAGCGACGAGCAATGACAGTAGGGTTCTCTCTGAGCGTAGAGGGCGCTCAGGTGCCCGGACTGAAGGCGCAGGGGCATTTCTTGCAGAAGCTGATTGCCTCGACCTCATGTTTTCCCTCCCTCCTTCCCCCCTTCTTATCTTACGAAGTCCCTTGCTCGCTCGCTACTACGGAGAGAAATGCTAGCAATCACGCACACAGTACCACTGCAACCAATGTCACCAGCAGCAGCGGAGCTAGCAGTGGCTGCAACCTCCACCTTGATACTTCAAATTTCTTGCTTCTTCCGAGGCCGTGTTTCACAGACAAAGGTGCTACGTATTATATGTAAAGATAAAGTCGCCCAAGCCCGCTGGATTGAAACCAAGCTGCAGCTTACGCACGGAATAAAGCAAGAGAATAAAGCACCTCCTTCCATTGCAAGGAAGACACAGCTCACGAGCTTCTTGGTTCCGAATGGTGTAGGCATGAATGCGCCTTTACTCAAGCTTTACGTTTCTTTGTCCTTCAAAAACAATTCTTCTAGTTTTCTTCTTCATGAGATAAAGAAGCAGCTATGCCCTACTCTTACGTTGTAGCGAATCTGCACGAAACATTGTCTCGACACTACCCAACTTGATAATAAGCACTTGAAATATAATTTTGAAATCGCCTAATAAGGTTCATGCTTTCGGCATTTTTTGCCCTTCTTTTACTTTTTCTCCACTTTTCCTCGAGAGTAAATCTTTTTCTTTGTCTACTATGAGCAAATTGAAATTGCGTGTTAGAGACCTAGTCCTACACTACATATGAGAGACCCTCCAACTTGCGGTATCAATATCCCAAGGACTTACACGACAAGGTAAATCTTAAAATCTTAGTCTTTGATACCTCAAGGTCCTATACTAAAGGGTAAATCTTAGTGTTTGATGTGAGAGACCCTCCATCTACTATATCAATACCCCAACGACCGATACCTAGAGGGTAATATCAATTCTAGAGGGTATCAATATCCCAAGGACTCATACTAGAGGGTAAATCTAGGATATATATGAGAGATTCACTAACTACCGTAGTCAATGGAAATTAGAGATGTGATATTTGCAACCGAAAGCTACGAGGACCAATGACAAGAATACATAAGCACTTCTTAGGCAATAAGGAAAAGTGCATAGAAAAGTAATGGGGACCAGGAATTGAGATAGTTGAAGCCTTTCTACAAGAAGCCACCCCAAATGATGGAGTAGCATGTCCAAAATCCCAAGGTGAGACTCATGGACAAGGTCAAAATCCTACAAAGCCACAAGATTTTATTACGATGTTAGATACTAGAAATTGGAGATGTAACATATGCAGAGAAGAGTATAGAAGACCAGTCATAAGTATGAGTAAGTAGTTCTAGGTGATGAAAGTGTAGGGGGCCATTGAGCGAGAGAGTTACATCCATTCTACTAGGAGCCACCCATGCATATGTAGACCCATGAAACCAATTCTAGAGACGCACACACACACACACACACATGACATTGGGAATGGAATAACTTGCAAAATCATGAATAGGTTGCTTCAATGGGTTTTCTTGTTGCTTCATGTTCAGTGGGTTGTTACAATGGGTTTGCTTGTTATACAATTATATAAATAACTTAAAAATAGTATTTTAAGAGCCAAGTATGCACATATTGTGTGGACATTTCAATATTAAGAACTTGAAATATGTTGTGCAAACATTTCAATATTAAAAGCTTGAGAGTCAATACTAAGAATGTAAAAATATGTGGATGTCATATATCGAGGTAGTCAAAAAGTCGAGCCGCCAGAAGCGAGCCAAGTGGAAAGCCAAACGAGCTGCCACATGCGAGCCAAGCTATGTATGAGCACATAAATGTAGGTTATGAAGTCTTTCATTATTCTCAAATAACTTGCTATTACTTGTACTTTCTAACAAATTCATTAGCTTCATTGATGGAATTAGTAGCATGATGACTTAATAAATTACATTATTGAGTTCATTGCCATATCATGAACTTCAACACCTTAACAAACTAGTTGAGTGACATAAGAAATTTTATGACTGACTTCTTTGCCATAACATGGAATATGCAATTATAATGCTCAACAAAGGAGAATAATGTGAGCCAATAGGACTATTTTTAATATTCATCAAATCAAAACTTTGTACAACGTCCTTTGGAAATCAAAGCTATGGAGTTCTTTTTTTAAAGCTAGAATGAGATTGTTTCTCACAAGTGGAAGTTGAGGCATGTGGTATACCTTAGAGCATTCATCATCGACAAACAAGCATTGAGCAACTTTCTTGTCTTTTAACCTTCTATCATACTTCCCATTTTGACATTCCATTTTAAATTTCTTCAAGCTATGAATTATTCAACTACCAATATAATCTCCTTGCTCGCAAAATAACTCACTATAGATTCTTAAGTACAATCAAGATATCATATCATATAAATGCCATATGGATTTGCCACTCTCAAAATTAGATTTTACTTTTGAAAAGCTCTCAAAATATTAAAAAAAGAAACAAAGACAAATGTTATATCCAAGTAAACAGTGTCTCACTATGGGTCATCATATTGATTGGTAGTAGGCATCAAGGCATACTCAGACTCATCCTCCTCTACAAAACCTACATCCAATCTAGCCCTCTTTGAACATGATGCCTACGCAAGGGGCTCCACAATGGAATGTGCAGTACTACTATCACTATCAAAAGAAAAGTAGGAATGACTAATAGCCTGGCATGCTTGCATAACCGCGTGTTGTTCCACATCCCATCTCCATGCAAAGGCCACCTGTAGACACAGCAAGATCAAAATACAACTCTCAAAACTAGTGGATCTCTCCATTGATCTTTTAGCATGTCTATTCAATGAAGAGCCTACCATCTTCTCTGCATTTGGAAGATAGTGAGTCCATGAGTCACTCCTCTTCTTGATGTGAAGATCTTCTTACTTCTTGAGTGCTCGGCAAACATATCTCTCTCACATCTAAGTACTTTCCCAATTGGAAATTCAATCCACCATGGGCAATTACTAAGCTCTATTGAACTAGGGTAAATGCAAGTGCTAAGGTTCCCTATTTTAATCCAACCTTTGCATTGAGTAGGCATCTCAGTCAATTTGTTCTCCTTGACAAGGTGTTGCAAGTACCTTCAATGTGGTAGAAGTTTATTACTTACCAAATGGACAAGATCTAGTTCTCTCTCAAAGAAAAGACTTATAGATCATTCATAAGTACTTGAACACAACTAGTTGCATAGCCTGATCGAACTTCGTAGACTCCCTTGGTTCATGTATGTCTCCTCTCTTTGAACCTTTGATGGGGGCTTTATTGTCATGTGCCTTTAGAGAGGAGAACATACGGTTCCTAGCCTATAGCTTGATGTACTGCTGGAGTGTATAAATCGCAGGCAATACAAATGGATGTGTCATGGCACTGTGGGCACACGAATCCTTGAGTGCCATGATAGACTGTGTCTCTATCTTCTCAAGGAATATCTCCTGGCAAGCCAACTAAAAATGGTGCACAAACTAGTAGTCCCCATCATTCATTACACAACAAGACAAGAAATTGACCATGAAGAAACACCTTACCCTCTAAAGTCATTATCAGCTGAGGGCATGAAATGCATATCCCTCATCCTTTTGTTTGCTTCAAGAAGGGACAATATAATTAGTCTCTTCTTTAGCCTCCTAAGTGCATTTACTACACTCTTAAGCTTTGCCCAAGTTACAATGGAGTCATGACTCTCATATCTCATATTGAAGACTCTTGTCTTCCACACATCTTCTAGTTTTGAATCTAGACAATTAAGCTCAGAGCTGTCTTTTTTCTCTCTCCTTTCCTTGCTCACTGTTGCTCCTTCTTTCTCTCTCTCTCTTAGTCTCTCTCCCTGACTATCTCACTTGCTAGCAAAAGACATACATGAAAATCACAAGCGTTTTCCAATTGATTGCATTTGAAAATAGTTTGTCATTTCATAGTTACAGATTTTTCAATTAAAGAGACCCATTAGGAGAATAGCTCATCGTACACTCTTTAAGAGAGAGAGAGAGAGAGAGAGAGAGAGAGGTTATCTCCATAGGTCGCTTTGCTAGTCAATCCTTTTCAAAGACCAAATCCTCGCTCCATGAAACCTCTCTACACCAATCCTCACTACTCAATAATCCTTTTCAAACACCAAATCCTAGGGGTCCATGCAACCTCTTCACACATCATATATAGTTTACACAAGACATAACATGTGAGGGGAACATATTGACCTTAGGAAGAGAATATGTGTGGAGAGAATATATCCACCTTGATTCATGATTGAAATTGCAATCAAAGTATCAAAATTCATTAACTCCACATGTGATTGTGATCGAGTAAGGGGTTTCACTTTTGTACCAAAAGTAGTAGGATTGAAGATTTCAATGGACTTCCATCTATCATTAGCAGCAGCAGCTCCATCTGAAGATGATGTTTGTCAATTGTTTGCTCTCTTCAACATGATGACTATGAGCCCGACTTTCAATTGAGCAACATTGCTATCATTGAAGATTTTTGCAATCGTTTAAATCTCCTTTGAATTTGGAGATGATGCTTTTATCTGCTTTAATGTTGTGATTAAAAATTTGCCAATGGGAGTTGATGCCAAAGTGTCTAAGATATTGGACGTGAGCTATATTTTGAATAAGGAAGTGATGCTTGATCTTCTTGCATTGATTATAGTCACCTCGACAACTAAACTACTGTAATGTGTAACGGTAACAATGTGGCCACAGCTGCTCATCTCTGGGGTGCTCACATGCATAATGTGCTAGGAAATGAGTTTTGGGTCTTCTTCTTGGACTTGGCTGTAGGCTAGAATCTAAGTGACTCGATCACCTCACCCAGCTAGTCTTGGACGTGGGTGCATCTGCTATGATAATCATTCCAGTTTGATTGGATTTTCTTTGCCCGATATATTATGTGTTTTATCTCCATAGCGGCAAGGCATCATAGGTGCCATTACAGACTTCAAGACTACCATGTTTAGATCATCGTGTTTAGGAGAGCACATAGCTTTTTCATTAAGGCTTGCTGGGAGATGAGAGCAGTAGATGGAAACACAAAGTTATGTGGTCAGTAGTGGTGCGATAAGATGCTATTATATAATAGGACTCTAGGTAGCATTATCTTCCTTGAGCCACTCTTTGCATTGCAAATCCCATCCTATGATCTAGAAATTGCTGCTCGTGAATTATTTACATTCAACATGAATTCTTTGCCTTCCAATAATCCTTTGATTTGTCTCGTACTCTTGCTTTTCTATTTGCTAGCACACAGGGGCCTACTTGTTGTGAGGTTCACTGCAACAGGATCAGCTTGTGGTTACCCAGCCATCTTCGCATTTGGCAACTCCTTAATGACATCTATCTTTCATTACGTCTGAATCAGCCCTATCTCTCATTACATCAACATAGTTACCTTATGGAGAGACATACTTCAAGCGCTCGGCACTCAGGACATGCCAAAAGCATGCCTTTGCATGCTTTTGGACCTCGTGTTAACACGTAATCCAAAAGCATCCAAAGAGGATGCTTTTGGGCAATAAAATGGTCATTTTGTATTAATGATTATGAAAGCCATGCAAATTGAATTCCGAATCATTATGCAACTTGGATTCCAATCATTAATAGCCCATGACCATTTTATTTAAAATGGTCATGGGCTATTAATGATTAGGAGCTAAATTTGCATGGATTTCATTGTTTATTACCCAAAAGCATGCTGTTTGCATGCTTTTGGACCGCATGTTAAGATGCAGTTCAAAAGCATACAAAAGAGCATACTTTTGGCCCGTTATTACACTTGACATTGTAGTGTACAAAGAAGACATTTTTATTGCCTTTGAAATTAAAGTCCCACTCATACTCTCAAAGCAATGCAACAAGATTCATTTTTAGGCTCACTAAATATGTCATTTTCTAATGATTCATTAGATATGCTATATTTAAATGATGAAGCATAGTAACCTAGTAACTCAACTATATTATTTGGGTAGGTCATGGGCAAATAGAATCATACTAAGGACCAACTATGAAACTATGAGGTGAATCCTAGAGCATAAATGTAAATTCTAGAAGGGGCTATGAGTTATATCCATGGACTTATATATTGACTCATACAAATTGATCTAAGATATATGGTCAAATATTTATGGACTCTTATTTATATGGACTTATAGATGCTCTTACAAATATATACATGGACTTTTATGTACACATGGACTTATGAATTCATGTATATAGATACATAGATTTATATAATATGGTCCAGTCTAGACCATATTATATATGGACTTATTTATATTTACATGGATGGTCTAGTCTATAATATTCATAATATGGTCTAGTCTATATAATATGGTCTACCTTAAAATTTTCATATATTAAGGTACGTAATTTGTGCTATAAGTAATTGGCTATGTGCTTTCGAAAAGCACAAAAAGCATGTCACCTAACCATGGTTTGACCCATGTCATAGTCATGTTTTCTCTTGAACTAGCCATAAGTTATAGTTGCACTCGAAGTCTGGCAACTAGTTTTAGTGACATAGGGTAAAGTGTATTCTTCCTCACAGATGGTCGCACTTGTCTCTGAACCACTTACCTCTACCTAAGCCATTCTTCTTTCAGCCACTTCAGTTTGCTAAACTCTTAGGATTATTTCTCCCCCATCATAATGCCGCCTGCTACTATCTTCCTGCAATATTGAGAGAGTAAGACTGTTGCAATTTGTTATGATACATAACATTGTGAGGTTTCTTTGTCAAAAATTAGAGACCGCTTCTCCGTTGTAGAGGAAGAGATTGAGTTGCATCAAAGCAATTGAAGATGATGTTTCAGCGGCACTTTGGTTGGTCGATTTGGAAGATGGAGAGAGGATTAGGACTTGACAGATGGAAGAGTCCAATGTTTATGGAGACTACAAATAAGAAACCGTCCTTTTGTAAAGCTGATTTCATGCCAAATGTCAGCGTTCTTACTATGTTGCAACACCTTCCATTGTCAAGCTCTTTGCATATGGCATTTTCCAGTCTGTAGACAATCGAAATGGTTGAAGAGCTGCCCCATATGTAGGATGATTATGTTCTTTTTGAGTTGCCCCCAGTATCTTATGGCTCTCCCATGCAAGGAATGGATCAAAAGTTTGACAAACATGTTTGGATAAAATACAACACTTATAGGCAAGAGTTTCTCCATGGTATTATAAGGACTAGTAGATGTGGAGGTTATTTGAGGTGCAACAATGTTGATTGTTCATACAATGAGTGCACAAGAATGATCAATGCAACGCAATGGAAAGGTAAGTTGAAGAGGAATCCCTCTGTGGGGTCTATATAGCTAGAGAGAGTGGGTCTTTGACCTATAAGCATTATGGAGAGCATCTTGAGTGTGTTGCCTTATAGAACATGTAGTTTGGTCTTGCAATAGAACAATTACCCATACATGGAATGTTGATCGCTCTATTCAAGGAGTGCCAGGAATTACTCCTAGAGTGTGGAAGATTGGTACCTTTGTGACAATGCAAGAGAGAGTTGAATTGATAAAAGGTGGATTTGTCCTCGAGGATGGTATAGGTAGTTCCATCAATCCTACATAGAAACAACACACAAAGTCATGATTGGGCAGGGGTTGTAGCATTGAACAAACAACATCTACTTGTTAGATATCAATGCTCCACTCTCGTGTAACTATGTGGGAACCAACTAACTCTACTTGTAAGCCCCCCATATGAGGAGAAGCCATTTGAGTAGCTCAGTTATCCAGTAGGTCCTGGTTTGGACACCAAATGGGGGCCATGTGTGGCCTGATGGCTAGACAGCTTCAGATAGAGTTGACACATTGCCAACTAGGCTACATGCGAGTGTAGGAAGGCATCCCATGATTGACTACACTGAGGGTAGATGGAGCATTTCCCGAGGCAGACCACTTTCAGGTTGCGGGGCCCGTTTGGAGCCCCAGATGTTCTCAGATGACTCTGGGCCAAACGGAGTCTGTGGGTTATTGCTCTATTTTGCACTAGGGCTCTATCATGTGGTTGGTGGCCTATTTTGGGACCGACCCCCAATTGGCCGTTTTGTTAGACTAGGTCGGTCACCCAATTGGGTCTAACTGACTATAAGTGGTGGCTATATAAGAGCAAGCCCGTGAAGCCCATCATCATCACTGGCTATAGCAACCCCGATTCCTTAGCATCCAGTCTCCGTCCTCTACTGTTTCCAGCATGCCATCAAAGCTTCTCTCATAAGAGTGCACGCCTGGGAGTGGTGTGGAGATCAAAAATGAGTAAGGAGTTTAGAGATAAGATTGAGAAAGTGATGACAACAAATGCAAAGATTATGCAAGAGGATATCATACCCCACAGGAGGTTCATGTTTTCCATTTATAGACTCTTGGGTCAAATTCAAGGGCCTTAAGTTATTCGGTCACACTTAGAGAGTTCCCACATTACACATGCCTTGCTTTTACTGAACATGAAGTAAATAGGACAACTTATATTCCATGCAAACATATATACTACGTCTTCATTGTTGCACTAGGAATGAGTGCTATAGTCCATCAGTTTATACATCAGGATACTCTCACAAAGGTGGAGTTGTTTCAATGTTTGTTGCACAAGGAAATTGAAAGCCAAAAGAATAAAAGAAGTGTATATTAATTCATAGCCCAAAAAGTGCTTGTATATACATATAGCACGAAGCCAAGCGATGTCCTATGGCTTCAAGTATAAAAAGTAAGAGGAATGTATATACAAGAGAGGCATGAGCCAATCCAATGGCTTCAAGTACAAAAAAGAGTAGCTAGCACTACTTCTACGACTAATCTAAGTTCTCCATGTCATCGCTTCCTTCTTTGCTCCCTTCTTCCTGATCTTCTTCCTCCTAATCAACCCTAGCCTGGCCCTATAAACGAGGGAAAACATGTATCAATGTATGAAAAGTCAAATCTTTATGTACAATATTGACATTATTTAATTACTTTTAGATACTTGAGGGTGTGCTTCAGTAGCCCGGATATACTACTCCCCAGTAATCAAGCCATCATCATAGAAGTGTCTCCATGTATCTCCTCTGTGATAGTGGTGGTGGTAGGCTATCTCGACAAGAGTAGGGTGCTTGCCCAAGATATCAAGCTACAAGATGACACAATTTACGGAGGAAGAAACAACTTCCTAATAAACCACATAAACACAATATAATTTGAGATTGATACTTATAAATTGGGCCTCCCATGATTCAACACCCCCTGCTCCAAAATGCATGTTTCCATATTGCTCCATTTGGATCCTTTGTGCCTCCACGTGATGTAAACTGGGGTCCGCCTTCATTGCCTTCATTGCTTTCTTCCACTCACGCTTGTGAGCAGTGAGTGACTGGCCCCTTTGTGGTTGACCTCCCTCTCTCCTGGCAATCTTGGCTAGTGCCTGCCTCTTAAGTGAAGATCCTTTATTGGCAAGTATCATAACAATCTTTGACTTGGCCCATTTATCTGTGAACTAAACATTGGGGGGACTGGGATACCTAGAGTGAATAGCAAGCGAGGGTCTCATCACCCAACTTTTTTGGCTGGTCTTTGTAGTGAAACACCGCGAACTTGGTTTGCTTTCTTGAGCTCCTTACCATGAACCAGGCTCTGATACCATGTGAAGATAGTGGGAAGCTATCTCTATAGTTGTTAGCAATTATAGAGCACATGAAGGCCATGATGTCCTTCCCCCATGCATCCATCAAGATGCCTCCTATCTGAGTGATGTCATAGAAGATCGTACCATCACCCTCTGGTATGTCTGCATCATCTGAATCATCCTCGCCCCCACCATTACCCCCCCCAAAGCACTGTGCCATGCATCCCCCACCGCTCTCCCTACTATTACGCCTATTGCCCTATCATATCGAGCTAGAACATTGGCCACTCGTAGCTGGAGAATCGACCCTCGACTACATGGGATTACACTAGCCACTCATAGCTGAAGAAGCGACTCTCAACTACACGGGAGTATGTCGATGGCACTGCAAGGCAAAAGGGCCTCCTGACCATAGGGGGGGAGAAGGGGCTCAGCTATAGCTGGCTGGGCTATCTCGACTCCACTGGGGTAATCTCAACTCTGGTGTGGGATTGGGCTGGTTTGGAGTCTGTACTGCCAACTCCTAGGGGGTGTTTAGAGTACCCTTCATGTATGTGTATAACTTCCCAGGAGTGGGAGGGTGCCCCAAAATGTTATATAACTCCCAAAAGATGGCATCCCAAAGATCAGGTGAGGCTAAAGAGCTTCCTAGCCACATGATGAATTGAAGAAAAGAAAAGAAGAAGAAAAAATAGAGTGACAGCTTGACATTGAGCAAGCATTTACAGACTCCTGCATTCTTTGAATTAGAGTGACAAAAGTTGCTCAATGTCAGGCTATTGAAGCTTCATGTGGGGAAAAAGAGAGAAGGAAAGAGAGGAGAAAAGAGAGGAAAAGAGAGGAGAAAAAAGAGAGAAAAAGAGAGGAGAAAAAGGAGAAAAGAGAGGAGAAAAAAGAGAGAAAAAGAGAGGAGATAAGAGAGAAAAAGAGAGAAAGTGAAAAGAGAAAAAGTGAGGATAAAAGAGAGAAAGAAAGAGAAGAGAGGAGAAAAGAGAGGAAAATAGAGGAAAATAGAGGAGGAAAAAGAGAGAAAAAGAGAGGAGATAAGAGAGAAAAAAAGAGGAGAAAAGAGAGTAAAAGAGAGGATAAAAGAGAGAAGGAAAAAGAGAGAAAAAGTGAGGATAAAAGAGAGAAAAAGAGAGAAGGAAAGAGAAAAGAGAGAAAAAGAGAGGAGATAAGAGAGAGAAAGAGAGAAGAAAAGAGACAAAAAGATAGGACAAAAGAGAGAAGGAAAAAGAGAGAAAAAGTGAGCATAAAAGAGAGAAAAAGAGAGAAGGAAAGAGAGGACAAAAGAGAGGAAAAAAAAGAGAGAAAAAGAGAGGAGATAAGAGAGAAAAAGAGAGGAGATAAGAGAGGAAAAGAGACGAAAAGAGAGAAGGAAAGAGAGGATAAAAGAGAGAAGAAAAAAGAGAGAAAAAGTGAGGATAAAAGAGAGAAAAAGAGAGAAGGAAAGAGATGAGAAAAGAGAGGAAAAGAGAGGAGAAAAAAGAGAGGAGAAAAGAGAAGGAAAGAGAGGAGAAAAAAGAGAAAAAGAGAGAAAAAAGAGGAAAGAAGAATGCTACATCATGCATACCCTCTTTCTTTATCCCACCCTCATGCTTCAGTCTAATTTTCCTCTTTCTTGGACCCGCCCTCATGCAATTACTTATTTCTATCATTCATGCAATCCCTTATTTCCTCACGAATGCAATCCCTTTCTTCATTCATGCAATCCCTTTCCATCTTTCATGCAATCCCTTTCCATCATTCATGCAATCCCTTTCTTCATTCATGCAATCCCTTTCCATCATTCATGCAATCACTTATTTCCATCATTCATGCAAGCCCTTTCTTGGAAGGGGAAGGGGAAGGGAAAGAGAAGGAAAAGGAAGGGGAAGGGGAAGGGGAAGGGGAAAGGGAAGAACACACAAGAAAAACTATCATAGCGCATCTATAGATGCGTCTAACAGTGCATCTATAGGCGCAGATGTCTATTTTTCCAAAAATTAGATGCGCTATTTGACCCATGTTTGACCCGTCTATAGATGCACTCCGATAGATGCCTTTTTGAAAGAAACTAAAAAGGACATGCGCCCAACCCCAAAAAGAACAACACTAGTACCAAAAACATCCCTTCCCTGCATACAACAAAGGACGAATCCAAAGAGAGCAACTTCCAAAGAAGACCAACTGCCAAGAGACTCACCTTGGATAGAGGTATGGAAGCTTCTTGTCCTTCTTCAAAGCTGCTTCTCTTTCTTCTCTCCGTTGTTCATCCTCTTCTCTTATATACTTGGGGATGACTGTGTAAGCCTAGAGATGAGTGTGGATGCTTGGAGATAAGTGTGGATGCCTAGTGCTATGTCTATTCATAGGAAAGCAAGCCCCGCGATGCTAAAAGTATGTGAAGGAAAGCAAGCACGCTAAAAGTAGGTTCGAAAATCAGCTCACAGTCTACACATCTAAAAGCGCATCTAAACATGCATCTAAAATCACATCTATTAAACGCGCATCTATCAACACATCTACACTATTTTAGATGCACCTATAGATGCATTCCACAGTATAGACATGGTGTTAGATGCACTTTTTAGATACTACACAGAGTTTTGACATTTACAACTCATGCAAGAACACATTTTTTAGGTTGTTTATCTATAGGATGTCTTCATCTTCAACACGTAGCTCCAGTGGGGATGAATCCCTCCGTATCCACCATCGTGAAATGTGATTGGAGCAAAAAAGAAAATGTATGTGTGATCGATGTCGAGGAAACATGTATCGTGCAAGTAGAATTACACTCAATCACATCTCAAAGTATGAAGAATGGGATGTGACCGTAAACATGGTAAGTGTTAAAGAGTTAAGGTTGATTGAGATACCTATGGGTGTTCATGTGTTTGTTATATGATCCTTTTTTGATTTGATATAGGATGCAATGCCACACCTGCATATGTTGCCCTATGCTCATCTTGTGAGGAGGCGAAGCGTCGGTGATATGAGGTGGGATCTTCAGGAGGGACCATTATGGATGGATGGAGTGATGGTGATAGTAGTCCTCTGCCATTACTACCTCATGAGCCTATGGAGGAGGTGTTTGATGATATGGTGCAGGGTTTAAATATCCATAAGTCCTCAGGTAGGGATGATATCATGGAGCATAATGATCTTTTTACTGTAGCATCGACTCCACTATTTGAGGGGTGCACATTCTCTATTCTACGTTCCTCCCTTGAGTTACTAAACTTGCAGACCATGGAGCAATGCAAGTTTGAATGCATTACTCAAGTAAGCTTTAAATTCTATTTTGCAAACATGGTGAATTATGCTAGTGGGTCAATTACTCAAAATGCTTTTTCTCATTTATGGTCTTCACGTGCAGGATATTGTGTAAAGTGCTTCAAAGGGAGAATAAATTACCAACCTCAAGAGATATGGCAAGGCAACATGTGACCTCTCTTGGAGGATTAGATTACAAGAACATCCATGAATGCATCAATGATTGCATTCTCTTTCAATGATTGCGTTCTATTTCGTGGACCACATAACGATGCAAGAGAGTGTCCTACTTGTGAAGAGGCAAGATATAGAGCAGATCTCAAAACTTTGGATGTGCCTCATAAGGCTCTGTGACATTTCCCATAATCCCTCTCATCCAACATATGTTCAAGTGCAAATCCATTGCAGAGCTCATGTCATGGCATTCGTGCCATCAATCAACCAATGGCAAGTGGAGAACTCTCGCAGACACTCCTACGTGGAAGCATATTGAAGACACATGGCCAAGCTTCAAAGAAGAACCTAGGAACTTGAGACTTGGATTGGGTATGGATGGTGTGAACCCATTTGGTCTCAAAAGCACCTCTTACAGTGTATGGCTAGTGATATTGGTGAATGATAATCTTCCACCCTCTATGGTGATTAAGAAAGGACATGTTATGTTATCCCTTCTAATTCCAGGGAAACATAAAGTAAAAAATCTTGATGTTTATTTGGAGCCTTTGATTGATGAGCTACAAATACTTTGGAGAGGTATCGAGGTGCATGATGTGAGTAGGCCCACGAGACTTCAACTACAAAGAATTCTTAATGTGCATGATGCATAACTTCCCAGGCTATGGTGAGTGTTCAAGTAAGCATTGAACTTTTTATTATGAGTAGGCCATTGATGTGGCACCCTGAACCCACCTTGAACTCTTAATTGCATCCACTGTTCAGGTATCCCTACATCGGGTTACCATGCATGTCTTGTTTGTGGTCCTTCACTAGTTGCCTCACGAGTAGATGCATTGAATAAGGTCATCTATGAGAATCACCATCGATTTCTTCCACCTGATCATCCTAGATATGTCGCCCCTTGGAATGAAGTCTCCCCACAGTCACTCACCGCAGGAGATTGGATGAGAATTTGGAATGATTCCATGACTCCTCCACCACTTGGCATGAGCCGGTAAGGGTTTGTAACTATTATGTGCTATGTTGAATGGAAATAAATATTGCACGCTAACACCAGCTTTTGTTTAGATACTCCATCTTTTATCGACTAACATATTGGTCCCACCTCAAGATCAATCACCTGCTTGATCCCATGCATATCTTCAAGAATGTGGCATCTACCATTTAGGAACATTTGAATGGGACATGAGATCCCATAGGCATAGGGGAAGATCTATGCACCACAGGGAGGATGCATGAAGCTTGGCCACAAGAGAGGCCAAATGGGCATTTCTTTTTACCTCGTGCACCATGGAGCTTATCGAAGCTAGAGATGGTGGTGGTGAAATGATCTATCACTACAATTCGTACTCCCAATAGATGCATGAGGTGTTTGAAGGGGGCCTTCACAAAGAGCAAGAAAAGAGGTGTAGAGCAATTATACGGCTTGAAATCTCATGATTGGCACAAGATGCTCCAAGTAAGTATTTTATCTGCATAATATCTTTTTCCTTCCAAATTGGTGAGTGAATTAGAAGCAACTAATCAACCATTCCTCGTATGTTTAGTTCATACTACCTACTACCATTTCTCATAGTGCATCGAAGGACGTGAAGGATTGTATTTACAAGATGGGCGAGCTTGTGAGGTACTTTACACGATACAAAATGTGAAGCATATCAATGCTCCATGCAAGGTCTTCATATTGCTGATATGGTGTACTTTTTCCTTTCTAGGTATGTGAGCTCAAAGGAAATAGATCCCACCACGCTTGAGAATGCTCGAGTTATGTTAGTGGAGGTGGTTTGTTTAGTGGAGGAGACATTTCCACGTTCTATTCTCACAAGCCAACTACATCTCATAGTGCATTTGGTGGATGCTATATGTGGTACTGTATGTGCACGATGGTTGTTCTTCCTCGAGCACTTCATGAAGACCTTGAAGGGCTTCGTGAGACAAAATGCAAGGTCAGAAGGTAGCATGGCTGAGGGTTGGTTGGTACAAGAGTCACTTATATACATTTAATTGATTTTGTCTTTGTGTAGTGTACTATGTTCAATGCTATATGGTGTGAGGGCAAGCATTTTCGAACACAACGGATTGATGATAAGAGAAACACACTAGATTGCGGCATCATTACTAGCTTTGAGGGAGCCAATGGAGCCATGGATGATTATTTTGGCATAATGCAAGATATTATTAAGCTTGACTTTCGAGGCTTCTTTGTGTATGTTGTAAAGTGGTTTAAGGATGTGGTGGAAAGAGGCCCTAATGCAACAATCAAACTCCATGCAAGTGGCTTTGTAACTATTGACTCCACAAAATTTTGGCAAAGTAAGAAGGACACAGTAGTACTACCGCAACAATGTGAACACGTATTGTACACACATATAAAAATACTCACTTTTAAATATTTGATACCTTCGATGTAAGTAAAATAACATGATTGTATTTGTGTTTGAATTAGGTTGTCTATCAACCAATGGTGGATAATAATAGGTGGTGGCATGTCATACCTATTATGCCACGTTCCAAAGTGATGTATAGTACATTTACTAATATGGAGCATATGGGGCCATGGAGGTGATGATGACCATGATACGAGAGAGAAGGATGATCATGAGATAGAAGATACATATATTGAGGCCATTACCCATGAGGACGAGCCTACCATTAGTGATGCTGATTTCGATGAGCACATGAGTAGCACAAGCAGTAGCGGGCTGAATGTATTTGTAGATCTCAACACTAGTTTGGATTTTGAAGTAGATACTTTGGCAAGGGTTGATCTCATTGAGGATGAGATTGAACCGTAGCCCATCATTGAAATTAGCAAAACTATTTTACATATTGTCTCATTCTCCTCACCTCACTTAATTTTTGTATATGTGGGTTTGCCAAAAAGCATTGATATTTTTATTAAAATTATGTGCTTTGGTAATCATGGGCAATGTTTGGAAAGCACTGATGTACATTTATCAGCCTGCACCAAAATCTCACTTTCTGTATTCTTTGTTTTGTGTCTAAATTTGCATCTAAATCCACATGTAATTCACAGTGCAGATGTGCTAATAGATGTGCTATTAGAGGCGCTATTAGATGCACTATTAGATGCACCCGTATTTTCACTATTTTAGCAACGCCTATAAATATGCCCGCTATTTTGTGCGTCTATCAAGTGCATCTATAGTTGCTTTGTCTTGTTGTGCCAACGCAGCAGGAACATCCTTCTTGCTTGCATGGCTTGTAATAAGAAGGTAAGATGAAAGCTGTGTCTACAAGGTGTGACATAGAATCCGGTAGATGCATCAAAATCCACCTAACAAACTAGACATAAAAGTGCATCTTCACTACCTTTGAGAAACATTTTCATGGGCATGGTTGGTTGTCGGTTTGCAAGGGGGCAATATATTGTGATCTCTATATCATGTGGCTACACTGGCTCCTTGATGCATGCATTCTTGCCTTATCTACATGTTCAATTTTATTAAGGTCACTAATTGTGCCGCTTGAGCCATGACCAAGTTCCATGCCATTTCATCCATGATTGGGCTCCTCAAGGTCCACTGAATCTCCTCAAAACATGCTTTTTTTCATCATGAAGCCTCTACAACTACTCTTGCACCATTGTCTCTCATGCTTTGGCCAATGCATCTAAGAGCATCTCTTGTGTTATCACAACATCCATGCGATGCCTCACACATTTGTTGTGTGAGGAGAAATCCATGTGAGAGCTTTCACAAAGTGCCAAACTAACATCTTTGCAAAGTATAGAGGGATATCCAGATTGATGAGGCTCTTTCCATATGTCTATGTAAATATTGTGTGCATTAGAAAATAAAGATAAAAGTAGAAACTATTTGCGTTGAACAAAATTCGTATTGGGAAACAAAAATGGTCTGCAAAATAGACATTATCATGTATCTAAATTTGTAAACAAAATTGGTTTCTAAAAGACACTACTACACATGGGCCTTATTCTGATGGTTAAGCACCGACATTTAGTAAATGTAGTGTGCTAATCATCAGTATGTAAGGTGGGTTTTAAAAAGTGGGTATACATTGACCTTTGTAAAATGTGGGCATATAGCGACCTTTGTAAAATGTGGGTATATAGCGACATTTATGAGACTTGTAAATGGTGGGTATATAGTGATGTTAACTAGACTTGTAAAAGGTCATTATATAACAACTCTGAGACACTTTCCTATATCGATGTTTTACAGAGAATGTTTTTCCCCATACCGACCTTTAAAGAGAGTTTTTTCCAAAGACAAAAAAAAATTCTTTTCATACATGTTTGGTCCTTTGAAAGAATAAAAGTACAAGAGCATGTACATCAAGTTTGAAGCTCATATATTCATGTCCAAGTTTGAGATGAAAAAAAACAATCAAGAGCATTTACATCAACGGCTTCACATCTTGAGCCAAGTCTAGCATGCCAAACAAGTCTACTCCAACTCTATATCGACCGAGCTAATCTCCTATATCATCATCATACTCTAGCATCATATGTTCACCTAAGACTTGATCTTCTTCAATAAAGTCAGGTGATTCTTGATCATCATCTTCTTCCTCAATATCGTGGTCTTCATCTTCCTCCCATACGATGTCATTTATATGCGCATCTTCCTCTTGGCTCATATTGTGATCTTCATCTTCTTCGCTAGATTCTTTTGGATCAATTGGATCTAGCATTGGTAGTGGCATCTCCATATCTACATCTCTATCTTCAAAAATTTATTTACTTTGTCGTGTAACTTGGATCATGTACCACCATCTTGGATCAAAATGATCTAGATGAAAACCCACCTATATTGAAGATGGGTGTCAAATGCCATTAATTATATGAATTTATGCTTAAGTACATGTACCAATTTATCTTTTAAAATGAAATCTTCCATTAATTAAATCATTAGTATGCACCTACTCACAATGCTCAGGAAGAATAAAAGTATCACTTTCATCGGTCCAAAGTTTGGTGGAGTCTATTGCAAAGAAACCACTACTATCTTTCCTCAATATTGCATGGGGACCGTTGTAAATAGTTCTAAACGATTTTACATCAAGAATGAAAATAGTAAATTGTCTAAAATCAATATCATAGATTTTGCATATGATCCCACAATAATCCAACTATGAGGGTAGAACATTGGTATCCAAAGCACTTGCTCGGCTATCTTGTGTGAAGTTAGCCATGAATCCACAATCACATGTGACTCTCTTTGAATCAATGTGTTCTACGTGAAAATGTCATCCATATGACCATAATGCACTGTACTTTTTGTACTGCAAAAGAGCATCATTAAAACAATTGCCACAAATAATTACTTAATTATGTCAAGAGGTAAGAAACTTACATGCATCATACATCTAGATGATAGTTCTCTCGCTCGTGCTCATTTATTATCTCTCCGTCGCATTCAGCTTTACGTAGAGCCAATTGTAGCCAATCAAGTGACATGTGAGTGGAGAGAAGGGCGAGATCCCATGGATATGGTTGCGCTCGCCTGTGCATGACTTTGAATCTCATCCTTGCATTTATTCTTTCTTCTTTGGCCGCTTCATATCTCTCCATCCACTTCTGCATCTCCTTGCTATTGAGGATACAAAACTTATTGATTTTTTGCATTTGCTCTTCGCTCATCTTTCTTTCAATCCCTTTTCCTTGGGGAACCTTGCCAATGATGCGATCATCATCCTTGTTATGCCAAGCTTGCAGCATATCGAGATCCATGGATGCAAGAAATCTGTGATATATACTAATGACTCTTGCACAAGCCATCCCTTTGCCATGCTTGCTTTCGGTCTTGCTCTATTCCTTACAAATCCCTTCAAAGTTTTCATAAATTGCTCGAGAAAAAAACATCCGGTCTTGCTCTCTTCCTTTACAAATCCCTTCAAAGTTTTCATAAACTGCTCGAGAGAAAACATCCACCGACTATGAGTGGTACCTGCAAGGCCACCTCATCAACTATGTGCACAAGCAAGTGCACTTGAATTGTCATAATGCTCAAGGGAAAGTGCTTCTCAAGCAAGCATACAGTTTCGATGGAGTCCACCCTAGCCTTCTCGATGCTTAATATGGCGATCTCTTTTTGAGATATCCACCTATTTCACGTGCCCATGTAAGATCTATTCATAATCAGTCTATAGATTATTCAACTTAAATTGAAGAAAATGCAATCAATGCGAGTTTATAGTAAGAATACGTCACAATACCACTAATCTTGAATATAGCATTTCTAACATCTTCTTGTAATAAGCACCCTTTCATTGTAATTGGGAGGATGAACTATCCAAGCAACAAAGAATTCGTGTCAGTAATATAACATAATCATAATTACACTAACGCATCAAGATTATCAGTACACTAATCCTACAACTTGGAATACCTATAAGAGCTTGTGCCAATCATGAGACTTAAGCCCACTAAGCTTATTGTCCTTTGAAAATGCTCCTTTCAAGCAATGCATGTACCCTGTTGGTGTTCAAAAAGAGGCAATGTCTGCCTTGACCACTACCTCCTCTCTCTTGGAGAGGATCCATGTTGCTTTCGAGAGGACAACTTTACAAACATGCACTTGGGGCCACAAATGAGGCATCCTACTCATATCGCACAAGTCTTCTCACACTCCTCTCCAGTCTTTGGCACCAACCAACTGTGCCCAAATAGTAGCCCCCACATTCTTGAGGATATGCATGGGATCGAAGAGATGATTGATTTGTAACTAACCCCAATAAGGAAGCTCATGAAAGATGGATAGCCTCGTCATACCAAGAGGAGGATCCTCTCTATTCATCCTCCAAGCTTGAATCTAGTCACTTGCCTTCAAATATGGTGGTGGTGGATCAAGCTAGCCTCCACGTGCAAGATGGTCCAATGGAAGGTATCAAGCATGACCTTCATAAACCATTTTCCTCATATGTTTGGAGTGTCATGCAAGCAGTATCAAACCCTTCCCACAAACAAGAAAAACATGGTATGTTTGGAGTGTCCATGGTGAGCCCAAGATGTGAGTTGTGTGGCTCCCTTGCAAAGTCTGGCCACTGATTGTCTATGTGCTTCCAAGCTACACAATCCACAGGAATCCTCAATGTGTCATCAGTGGACCGATGTGTAGCATGCCAAGTCATCAACTTCGCCGGAACATGTTCTGTATTCTAGCAATGATGGGAAAGTGTCTCACTCGGGGGTTTCACCTCACAAAATTTTAGTATGCCATGTGCATTCAAAAGGAAGGGTATTTTAATAGAACTTTTGGAAAAAAGTTAATAGATTTACAATAACAGGAGGGGTTTTTTATTTTAACTTTAGAAAAAAATCCGTTAGTTCATAAGTAAAGAGGGGTATCTTTATTGCGGGGGAAATTTAAGTTGAGGGATCTTTTTAATACCCCTTGAATGCACGTGATACCTAGGGTTTCTTAGTAGTGCACCCCCCGAGGTGTATTAAGACCTTTACCGGGATCTACTCACCCTACAAGTCATCTCTATATCATTGTTCCCCACACTCCAGGCAACTAGCCAAATCTCGTTGCTCTCCATGAAAGATAATACAATCATTACGGCAAGCATGGATGGTATCATAATCCATACCCATCGTTGTCAACATCTTCTTTGCTTCATCTCTTGATGCGAGCATGGTATTTGTTGTAGGCAACATCTTCTAGAGCAAGATGATCGCAATTCAAACATACATAGGCTTCGAATAATGAGAAACTATGATTATTCCCAAAACCAACAATATCCAAATTATGAGATAAATTAATGTAGGAGCTAACCTCATTAAGGCTGAGACACTTGTATCAGACCACCCATGCTTTTCTCGCAGATTCAAGATTGAGAGACAAGCCCATAGTTTTGACATCCCAACACCCTCGTACAATCGTGTTGATTGTAACTCTCGAATATTGGCCTCAAACTTGGACATCAAGTGTACATGTGATGTAGTGCCCCTAAAAATAGAATCCATCATGTCCACCATACCCTCGTCATCATCTGCCACATCCGAGAGACTATCCTCCTACTCAAAGTGTGAGGGAATACGTGCACCCTCGCCACCCTCCTCATCCTGTCTCAAGGTTTCGTGTAAATATAAGATCTTGTCTCAAGGTTTTGTGTCATGTACTCATGCAATATTAATCACAAACTTAAATAGCATTGACTTACCGATGATCCATCACCACATGCACCACCAATGGTGGGTACTGGTGCAAGCTCCTCCCCATACATCCACAAGTGGCGCATGACAATACGATGTTGATGTTGTACTTCTTGCTACTTGCAATGAATGCAATGACAATATAACCTCTTCGTAATCCACTCTGCTCTTTCAGGCATTAGCGCATCATCTGACAAGCTTCCACTCATCCCTTCCATCTGTACACCTCCAAAATCACAACACAAAATGCAAGGAAATCCATTGAGATCCAAAAAATAGCCACTGGGTCAACGTTTGCTTGGGTGTAGCCAATCATAGAACTATTTTTCGGGCCATTTTGGGGTCGTGATGCGATGCGCTTCTGGGTTAATATTTGAATTTTGTGTGGACTCGCACTCTTGCCGAAAATTTTCCCGACATCATGACCCTACACTAGCGTAATAATGAGATGCAATTTATCATGGTCAATAGTGTAAAGCTCTCGACACATGGCACTATATGCATTTACTCATGAGCACAGAGACTGTTGCTCTGTTGACTACATCATGCAGCCTTTGCCTTGCCATGTTTGCTTGCACAGCTTCGCCATCTATCACTGTGCAACACAATCTTTTGCTGAGCTGACCACCATGCTTGTTCGAGCACAACCACATTGGCCTGACAACAGCATAAAACTTTTGCCTTGCCACCTGCCATTACGCAACTTTGCCATCTATCGTCGCTACACAACACAATCTTTTGCTACGCTGACCACTGTGTTGGTTCAAGCAATGATGTTGGAACGAAGACCACCATGGCAAACCATCATGGCATGTCAATCTCTAACAGTACCCCTCAACATCCATATCCGCAACCACTGTTAAATTACATGGTGCAGCAAACCAGAAATTGAACAAAGAATAGAGAGTACACAACAAACTGGAGATAAACAAAAATTTCCTTTAATACTGATGTAGTATAGATGATGGCTCCATCCACCCATGCGCTCCCAGAGTGGAGCTTAGATGGCGATCTAGACAGATACTAGGTGAAGAGCAACTAGCTGGCAGATCTCTATTGTAAGATCTGATCTGGTATAATGGACTGGGGAGGTCGCCTCTTTATAGCTATGAGGGCGGTAGTTGAATTAACGTAGTCAGTGGAACCAACCAGTCAACCTAGTCGGTGGAACCAACTAGTCGTCCATGGAATATTCATGGAATATTCCCTATACCATCGCCGATCAAATCATGCACATAGTGATACACATGGCTTATCCTCAAATGGGGGCCTTGCAACTTGAGCACCTTGGACCACTGGTGGTTACCAAGAGGGTGGGGCATTGAGCATATCTAACACCCCTCCTCAATGTCCACCCGTAGGTGAACCACCTTCTCGGCCCAATGCCGAGTCTCTGAAGATGACCTTGAAGCCGATCTTTCCTGAGTGCCTTGGTGAAGATATCTACTCCATTTTGCTCTGTTGGACACTAGACCAATTCCACTATCCCGTCCTTGATCAAATCATGCACATAGTGATACTGAATCTCTATATGTTTTGTGTGCGCATGAAACATTGGATTTTTAGCAATGGCCATGCAACTTTGATTATCGCACCTCAGCACAGTTGCCTCATCCTCTTGCACTCCCATGTGCCATAAGATCCTCCTCAACCACACTGCTTCACAAGCAGCAAAACATGCTACCTTGTACTCAGCCTCGATAGAAGAAAAAGCCACTGTCGGTTGTTTCTTACTAATCCAAAAGAAGATAGCTAAACCTAAAGAGAAATAATATCCAGAAACTGATTTCCTGGAATCAACATCTCTAGCCCAATCTAAGTCACAATGACCAGCCAAGGAAGTACCCATACCATAAGTGATGCCATAATCAAGAGTGCCCTTCACATACCTGAGCACCCGCATCCCTGCATTCCAATGATTCTCTTGGGGCTTATTGGAGAACCTGCTCAAAACACCAACGTCAAAAATGATGTCCGGTTTGGTATTGGACAGATAGATGAGACTACCGACCAACTTCATGTACCTCTCAATGTCTGCTAGTGGTGAGGCATCCTCCATAAATAGCCTTGTATTTACCTCCATAGGTGTAGCTATCTCCTTGCACTTAGACATACCAAATGCCTTCAAGATCTCCCTTGCATATTTCTGCTGAGAGATGAAGATCTTGCTTGGCTCTTCAATCCCCAAACAATAGTGCATCTGTCATCTCAAACTCTGTGCTCAACGCCTTTCTAGTCTGCTAGATCATGTCTTCATAGTCACCTGTAATAAGGAGATCATCCACATATAGAACAATAATAGTAGATTTTCCACCTTTCTTGTACACATACAAGTTAGCATCTGAGGCACATCTTTTGAAGTTGAATTTATGAAAGAATTTGTCTATCCATTGGTACCATGCTCTTGGGGCCTGTTTCAACCCATATAGAGCCTTATTTAGCTTACATACCTTGTTCTCAAAATGGGGGGCCTCAAACCCAGGTGGTTGAGCCACGTACACCTCCTCCTTGAGATCACCATTCAAGAATGCTGATTTAACATTTATTTGATAAACTGGCCACTTTTTATGAGCAACCACTGATAGTACTGTGCGAACAATGGTCATTCTAGCAGTCGTAGTGAAATATTCTTGAAAATCAAACCCTTCAACTTGCAAAGATTCTTGTGCAACCAATTTGTCTTTGTACTTTTCACAAGTCCCATTGGCCTTGTACTTTACCTTCCAAACCCACTTGGTGCTAATAACCTTTCTGTTAGGTGGTCGATCTACCAGCTCCCAAGTTTCATTCTTCATGATGCTGTCATATGCTACTTGCATTAGCATTTTTCCAATCTCAGTCTACAAGTACTTCCTCCAAACTCGTAGGCTCCTTTACTTCTGCAATAATCTTAGCCATCAAGGCCATATTGACTATGTGAGCAGAAGCCCTTCTTTGCTCCTCGATTCTCTGAGACCGCCTTGGTCCATCTGCATGCAACAGACATAGGCATCTGGTTATCATGGTCATAGAGTTGCCTTACCCATCAAAGTAATGGCTTTTTCGCTGGTGTAACAACAGGAACTTGGTGACTTATACCTTCATCATCTGATATTTCATCCTCCTTTATAGCACCTGGGATAGGTCCATATTGAATTACCTCTTCGCTTGATGATAAAGTGGAAGAGCTCTTCTCTACCTCCACTGCATGTGGCTGCTTCTTGAACACCACATTGCGGCCGCTATGATCTTCTTTACCTCTCGGTCATACAACTTACAAGATTTCTTCTCATCACATAGCCTAAGAAGATACATTTGGTGCTTTTTCGTTGTAGCTTGTTTCTCTCTTTGTCTCGTACATGCACATAGCATTCACACCCAAATGTTCTGAAGTGGGAGATAGATGGCTTCTTACCGCTGTAAGTCTCATGTGGTGTTTTACCTTTGAGTGCCTTTGTATAGCTACGATTAAGGATGTAAACCGTAGTATTGACAGCCTCAGCCCAAAAGTAGTTTGGCAGTCTAGCACCTTTCAACATACACCTCCCCATCTCCACGGTGGTCTGCATTTGGCATTCAACAACCAAATTTTGCTAAGGCATATGTGGTGTCGTCGTTTGTCACTTGATCCCTTTGCTCTTGCAAAAATCTCCAAACTCTGTAGAAACAAACTCACCACCACCATCTGATCTAATTTTCTTCACTTTTCTCCCTATTTCATTTTCAACAAGCTGTAGCCATTCTTTAAATTTACCAAAAGTTTGAGCCTTTTCATGAAGAAAGTATGCCCACATCTTCCTACTATAGTTGTCGACAATCAATAAAAATAGGAAGATCCCCCCAAGGCCTGTGTAGGCATCTTACCACACAAGTCAACATGCACCAACTCTAGAGGAGCATTTGCTCTATTCTTGATTTCTTGTGGGAATCCCTTTCTCTGTTGCTTGCCCATCATGCAAGCTTCACACGGTTCTTTGATTTTTGCTATTGCAAGTGAGTGAGCAACATACCTTGCTTTTGCATCTCCTTCAGCACTGCAAATCCGATGTGGCCAAATCTTTCATGCCAAAGTCTACTTATGCCCACTCTAGCGGTGGCTATAAGAGCACTTAGCTCATACAGGTCAAGTTCCTCCTTACTCCTATGCCAACAAGATTGCCAGCACTATCCAAAATTTTTGCTCCTATGTTGAACCTCATCTCATGGTCAAGGTCAGTTATGGAAGCAACTGATAGCAAATTTCTTTTGATTTGTGGAACATACATCACATTAGATAGTTTTTTAACATCTCCATTTTATGAAACAAATGAAACCGTACTTGTACTCTCAATAGGGCATTTTGCATTATTTCCAATTGTCACAGTGATGGGTTCCTATAGAGGCTGCATGGAACAATATAGACCCTTCTTGCAGGTCAGTGACGAGAGGCACCGCTATCCAACACCCATGAATCAGTGGTTGATGCTTCTTGAACTGAGGAACACTCTTCCTCAATGGCTCATCTGCTTTCTTGACTGGGCAATCTACAATCACATGGCCCTTCTTCTTGTAGTAGAAGTATTCTCCCTGAAACTTCTTCTTGCCACGCTTCTACTTTTTGTCACCACTAGTAGAGGACTCACCTTTGGTGGAGGAACCACCTTTGCCTTTTGCAGTGAGAACGCAGCGTCCCCATTGCTGCCTCCATCTCAAGCCTTAAGCCTCAATTCCTCCTCCATAAGTAAAGCACAGAACTCCTCAAATGACAATGGTTGGGGTCTCACCTAAGTGTTAAGTGCTGTTACCAGTCCATCAAACCTAGGTAGACATATCCGGAGACATCGCTGAGCTAGCTCTTCATCGCTAGTCTTTTGTATCCCAACACCAGCCATCTGGTCACGCAAATTTTTGATTCGGATTATGAGCGCCTCCACTCTCGCCTTCATTAAACTTCTTAGCTACGAGTTGATTCTCTAGGTTTTGGATCCTTGTCTGATTCCATGTCTCATACTCACTCTTCAATATGTTCCAAGCCATAGTTGCCTTAGATGTATGCTAAATCAAGGTCAAAACACTATCAGTAGTACTTGTAACCAAGGCACATAGAGCATCTATGTTCCTATGTTTCAAAGCTCATAGAAGGTCGGAATTAGGAGGTATCATACTCCCTAGATTTGCTAGGTTGGGGGTTCCTTGTGGTTCTAGGTCAATCCCCAGTATTGTCTCTAGAAGCTCATATGAATCCAGAGTAGTAGTAATTTTAAACTTCTACAGAGTGTAGTTCGTACCATCTATAGCTTGCCTTCAGGCTGGTGGGCGAATCCTCAATGCCTGGATTGTTGGTGCAGCAGCAGCTACTAAAATCGAGCCACTTCCTATTGGGCCGCTTCTTATTGCCATCACTCCGTATGCTATTGAAGCCCTCGCCTCTCTGCTATTCTTTGATCCTTAGAGCCACCTGGGATCTGATACCATGTTAAACTACATGGCACAGTGGAACAAAAATTGAACAAAGAATAGAGAGTACACAACAAACTGGAGATGAACAAAATTTTCCTTCAATACTGATGTAGTATAGATGATGGCTCCATCCACCCGTGCACTCCCACAATGGAGCTTAGATGGCGATTTAAACAGATACTAGGTAAAGAGCTACTAGCTGGAAGATCTTTGCCAGAAGATCTGATCTGGTACCATGGATTGGGGAGGTCGCCTCTTTATAGCTACCTATGAGGGCGGTAGTCGGATCAACATAGTCGGTGGAACCGACCAGTTAGGATCCATCCAGTGTCCTGGGCTCACACATGGCTTCTCCTCATATGGGGGCCTTACAACTTGAGCACCTTGGACCACTGGTGGTTACCAGGATGGTGCGGCATTGAGCATATCTAACAACCACCATGCTAGATGTCGGAGCTATTTTAGTTCTAAACCAAGGAAAATAGTGTTATTTTAGAGATGTTTTGGTCATATTACTCCTTGTGCAACAATTTCTCAACCATCACACACATTCTTAGAGCTATTTTAGTTCCAAGCTAAGGAAAATGTAGCATTTACAATTTAGTATATTTTCCTTGCAACCACCGCACTAGTTATTGGAATTATCATAGTTCTAAAGCACCGCACTAGTTATTGGAACTATTTTCACTATAGTAAGAATAGTTTTTTCAACAATTTCTTGTGCAACGCTCCTTATGGTTGCAATAAAATGTAAATGAGGGTAGAAATATGCAATTTTTTCTTCATTAGAGCCACTTTCACTACCAAAGTAACAACCAACAATAGTTTTGGCGATAATGGTACTACATTGAAATTGAAACAAAAGAAATTACATCCGAGAGTTTTTAAGATAATAATATTACATCGAAGTTGAAACAAAATAAATTACATATGAAGAAAACATTTAACAAAACAAATTACATACAAAGATGCTAGCACTTTGTTTTTGTGACACTTCTTTAAGCACTTGTCAACACCACCACTGTGGCATGACTAGGTGTCACATTTTGCCCCTATTAGCACTTTCTTACACTTTTGACTTGGTGCCTTGTATGCAGGGGACAATACGAGCACCTTGTAGTGCTATCATAGGTAGGAGTTTCTTACAATTTTGACCGAGAATTCCTCGAATGTAGGGGATAATACGAGCACCTCATAATTGGAATAACCTTTTTCATAGCAACTTTAGAAGTCAAGGCACTGGAAAAGGGAACTCAACTTGGAGGTGAGCTCAATCAAGCACAACATTCAACAACAGACAAGGAACTCAATATGGTGGTGAGCTCCAACACACTAACACATGCTCTCAGTGCATTAGAGCTGATCACCAAGTTGAGTTCCTTATCCAGTACAAAAGGTTGTGCGTAATTATGAGAGGCTCAACACCAAGTTGAGTTCTCTCCCAGTGCCTCATGGAACAACGATGACCCCTTTCCCTTGGCTCCCCATCCTGCAACATGGTTGGTCATGAGGTTTTTCTTTCAAGTCTTTCAAGGAATTGCCTTCATCATAGCAACTTCTTTCTTGAGGCATGGGTGGGGTTATAAAAGAATTGCTTCTTTCAAGGCACCAAGAGAGAACTCAACAACGACCCATTTCCCTTGGCTCCCCATCCTGCAACTCCCTTGGTCATGGCTATGAGAGTGCTCTCAACGAAAGCAAGAACGGAAGAGGGAGAGAGAGAGAAACAGAGAGCCACACAAGTTTTGGTGGGTGCAGAACCACCCTAATCTTCTTTTTCATTCATTTATATATGTGTTTGAGTATTGTACATAACCAGGGTAAAGGCACAGTGACCTTTAACCCCCACAACCTCCCACATAAAGGACAATGTGCCTTTCAGGGAGAATAACCAGTGAGCATACTATCCAATGCCCATCAATACATGACAATACTCAAACCGCTGACTAGGTAGACTCTTCGTCAGCATATCTGTAGGGTTATCATCTGTATGAACCTTGACAAGCTCTATGTGCTTGTCCTCAAGTACCTCCCTGATGAAATGGTACCTGACCTCAATGTGTTTGGTCTTTGCATGAAAGACCGGATTCCGTGCTAGCTGAATAGCACTCATGGAATCACTATGCAATGTCGGTACACCTGTATGAATCCCCGAATCTCCCACTAGCCGATCAAGCCATATAGCCTCCTTGCAACCCTCTATGGCTACAACATACTCAGCCTCTGTGGTAGACAAAGCAATGCACTTCTGTGCGTGAGACATCCACGACACTGCACCACCTACAAAGGTGAACACATAACCAGAAGTGGATCTCCTACTATCCACATGCCCTGCATAGTCTGAATCTATGTACCCAAGTACACACATGTCTCCTCTACCAAAGCAAATGCACATCTCCTTGGTACCCTTCATGTACCTCATGATGCACTTAACTGCCTCCCAATGCCTCTTTCCTGGATTATCCATATACCGGCTAACAACTCCCACTGCAAATGCAATGTCTGGTCTAGTAGCTATCATAGCATACATAAGACTCCCAACTACTAATGCATAAGGAACCTTGGCCATCATGGCCCTTTCCTCATCTGATTTGGGACTATCTGTATGACTCAGTTTCACATATGGAGGCAATGCAATACTCACTGCCTTCCCCCCCTCCATATTGAAATGCTGCAATACTTTTGTAACATACTCTTTTTGTGAAAGCCAAAGGAGTTTCCTACTCCGATCACGCGTGATGCACATACCAAGAATATGACCTGCAAATCCCAAATCCTTCATATCAAAGGCCTCATGCAACTTGGCCTTTAATGCATCTAGCTCATACGTATTCCTGCTAGCCAATAGCATATCATCCACATATAGTGCCAAGATTATCAGGCTATTATCCTTAGCCCTTTTAGTGTAGAGGCAGTGATCAATTTCACTCCTTCTAAAACCCTGGGACCGAATGAAAGCATCAAACTTCTGATATCATTCTCTAGGTTCTTGCTTAAGACCATAGAGACTCTTCTTCAGCTTGCAAACTAAATGCTCTTTGCCCTTTTCTTCAAAGCCTTCCGGCTGCACCATGTAAATTTCCTCATGCAAATCCCCATGCAAGAAAGTTGTCTTGACATCCATCTACATAAGCTCCATATCCTCTGATGCCACTAGTCCAAGCATGCATCTAAGTGTGGTCATCTTCACAACTGGAGAGAATATCTCATCAAAGTCCACACCCTTCCTTTGCTTGAACCCTTTCGCGACCAAACAGGCCTTGTACCTAGGCATATCATCACCTGTGACCTTCATTTTGTAGACCCATTTACATGGCAATGCTTTCTTTCCATGTGGCAAAGAAACCAAGTCCCAAGTCATCTTCATAAGTGAACTCATCTCTGATTGCATAGCATACTCCCACTTGCGTTGATCCTCACGCATCATAGCCTCTCTGTAGTAAGAAGGCTCCCCGCAATTAGTAAGCATCACATAGTCTACCCCTGGAACAAACTTATCAGGCGGTCTAGACACTCTAAATGATCTTCTCAAGGGCATTTCAGCTTGCTGTACCACTTGCATATCAGCCACATTTGGCTCATCATTGCCACCAATAGATGATCCATCATCTACCCTTGATTGTATACTTGTGAAAGTATTTGGTGGTACCATTTCTTGCACATTTGGTGCATGGACAACTTGCTA
This sequence comes from Dipteris shenzhenensis, assembly GCF_047967505.1. NCBI lineage: Eukaryota > Viridiplantae > Streptophyta > Polypodiopsida > Gleicheniales > Dipteridaceae > Dipteris > Dipteris shenzhenensis. Next base: position 46,183,066 of record NC_141598.1, on the reverse strand, counting down.
TCTATCAACATATGTGGGTGCATTCACATCCTGGAAAGTGATTCTCCTTATTTTCACATCCCTCATGGGTGCCTTATGCATCTTCTTCTCATTGAAGACTACATCATGGCTGCGTATGATCTTCTTTGCTTCTGGATCCCAGAGACGATAGCCCATCTCTCCACTTTCACCATAACCCAGAAAGATGCATTTCCTAGACTTAGGATCTAGCTTCCTTATAAGCTCTTTTGGCACATGTGCATATGCCTCACACCCAAATATATGCAAATGAGAGTAAGAGGGCTTCTTGCCACTCCATGCCTCTATAAGAATACCACCATCCAAATTCTTATTAGGTGATCTATTGATCACATGCACTGCAGTCTTCATTGCCTCAGCCTAAAAACCACCAGAAAGACTTGCATTGGAAAGCATGCATTGCAACCTTTCTTGAATGGTACGGTTCATCTTTTCTGCAACTAGATTTTGCTCTAGAGTACGAGGGGATGTGAGCTCCCTCTTAATCCCACGTGTGTCACAAAAATGCTGAAAGTCATGAGAGAGATACTCTCCACCATTGTCAGTCCGTAGGCATTTAAGCATTCTACCTGACTGATTCTCAACCAAGGCCAGCCATTTCTGAAATACCTAGAACACATCACTCTTCTGAGCTATAGCATAAGCCCACACTTTCCTAGTTGCATCATCAATGAATGTCACATAGTATTCAGCCCCACGTGTAGGCATGGGACCACATACGTCTGAATGCACCAAATCAAGCTTTTCAAACTCTTTCTTTCCCCTTCTTTTATGGGCTGATTTAGTCTGCTTCCCATAGAGACAGTGCTCACAAAATTCAAAATCAGAGAAACTCAAATGCGGTACATAACCCAAATGGCATAAGAGTTTCATTCCATTCTGGCTCATGTGCCCCAACCTGCAATGCCACAAAGAAGTGCTTGGCTGCTCGGTTATTGCAACAACATGATCAAATACCCCTGATACATGTAAGGGATACAAAGTCCCACACTTGGCACCCCTGGCCAAAAGCATAGAGCCCTTTTGAATTTTCCAACTCTGAAAGCCAAAAGTGGTGTGAAAACCAGCATCATCTAGCTAACCCACTGAAATAAGACTCTTGGTTAACTTAGGCACATGTATCACATGTTTCAAAATAAATGCAGACCCATTTGCAAAAGAAAACTTTATGTCACCTACTCCCACTATGTCATATGCATAGTCGTTTCCAAGATGCGCACAACCTGTCTTTCCATTGTCATAAGTGGAGAACCATTCCCTATGGGGAGTAACATGGAATGAAGCACCAGAATCCAAAATCAAATCTTGGGAATATGCATAATCTGAAGTGGTAAGCAACTCTGCAGATAAACTAGACATGAAGAGAACATCATTGTCACTATCATGTGTGACTACATTGATCTCCTCGATCTTCACTTTTCCTTTGTCCTCCCTTGGACTCTCTTCCTTTTGATTTGCACCCCAATTTGCATTCTTTTTCTTATCCTTTTGCTCTCTTTTCAGCTTGTAGCAATCCTTTTTCATATGGCCCTTCTTGCCACAGTGGTAACACTCAATGTTCCATGCCCTGGATTTGCTACAAGACTTTCCTCTTTCTTGGGACTTCCCCCTGAACTGTGATCTGCCCCTTTGCACATTTAAGGCTGCATCCTACTTGTTGCCATCCATAGACTTCTGTTTAATCTCCTCGGCCAACAAGCTACCCACAACATCATCAAATTTCAGTACTCCACTAGGTGCAGAGTTACTGACAGCTGTACGAAAGGTATCCCATGAGGATGGCAATGAACATAAGAGAAATATTGCCTTAGTCTCTGCATCAAAATTCATCTTTTGAGCCTGAAGCTGGCTGAAAATAATATTGAATTCATTCAAGTGAGAAGCAATGGAGACCCCTTCCTTCATCTGCAGCTCAAACAACCTCTTCATGAGGTAAACTTTATTAGAGGTAGTTTCCTTTTCATACGTGGCACATAGTTTCTTCCACAAATCTTCTGTAGTCTGCTCATTTACTACTGTGAAATAAACTGACTCTGCAAGATGAAGTCTAATAGTAGACTTTGCTAATGCATCCAACTCATTCTAATCATCCTTAGACATATTTGTAGGCTTAGCTTCAATCCCTACCAAGGGTTTAATCTGCTTCTTTTAAATAAGCACATCCCTTATCTGTTCTTTCCACAAAGAAACGTTTGTCCCATCAAACGTTTTAATGTTGAAAAACTCCTTTTCAGACATGGAAGAGGATGCCATAATGCAAATAAAACAAAATCCCAAATGCTAGTGCATACAAGAGAGAATCACACCAAATACTAGGTGCACCCAAATGTGTATGACACAATAGAGTGAAATATCACCAAAACTCATGTCTCAAAGCATCTGACTCATGTGCATATACTATGCATCCATATGAGCAAATCTGGCCCAAAAGAAAATGCCAACTGCAATGGCAATCCAAAATGCCTATAAGTGCCAAATGACTCAAGCATATACACCGTCCACTGGCATATGCATTAATAATATCTCATCCAAGAGAGCATAGCACTATCAGTGCATCACCTGCAATGTGTCAAAGCTGTCCCTCAACATAAAATAGCATCCCACAAGGCAATTTGGGCCTATCAACGCATCCAATAAGGACCGCAATGCATCCAAATGGCCTATAAATCATCCACTGCAACCAAATGCACACCAGAAATGAGCACACACTACTCAAACTGCAACCAGAGTGATCTGCATAAGGTATGCTCAAGAAATCATGGTCCCACGGTAATGACTGCTACTGATAATAGAACCTGAGATGCCTCAAAACATGGGCGCCATTGCATAATCGGACTCAGCAAGAAAATTTGCAAATATCTCTCTTCTGCCGGAACTCCAAAATTCCAACCGATGAGTGAGAAATGGGAGTCAACACTTATCCATTGCCATGTGGCATAAATCTAAGGTTTCAAAACCTTAGAATGAAAAATGCATAACAGAGAGACGAAATCAAATACACGGAGATCTATAACTCTAAAAATCCTCCACCGAATCGCGTAAGTACTGATAGGTAGGGGTTTTTAGGCATCCAGAACGCAATGGGACAGACGGTTTTAGAAACCGTGGTCTCAATCACTGGGTCCAACACATGGGTTGAAAAACGTTTTTTGGAATAGAGCTGTTTGTAAACTCCACCGGAGTGCGAATGATGAGCAACATAGAAGTTTTAGGACCTCTTGAGTCCAGTGGAACTGACAGATCTACAAATGGTTGCTCCAAACTTGAGTTCCAACACCCGGGCAAAAAAACGTAGGAACTGACACAGTGAGTCAAAACTCCAATGAAATGACCCCAGATTCAAGAATGAAGGTGTTTCTAAGCTCCTGAAGTGAAGTGGACACTAAAATCAAGCAATAGTTGCCTCTACAAGTCAATACGGAGTCTCTGTCATCGAATGGAATAGGGAAAAGCTCAAAAAACGACTTTTTCTTTGAAACCACTTAACAGGCTCTCAAAACCACTTTGCAAAGCCAAAGTGACTTTTCCAAAGGTTTCTCCAAGGTCTCTGCACACTCAGATGCAAGTAAAGTCACCCACAAAGCTTCCCACAAAGCTTCTCCTTCCTCCCACAAAGCTGTTGAGCTTCAAGCATTCACACACGCTCAGCTAGATCACCCGGGCTCTGATACCAGTTGAGAGTGCTCTCAATGAAAGCAAGAACGGAAGAGGGAGAGAGAGAAACAAAGAGCCACACAAGTTTTGGTGGGTGCAGAACCACCCTAATCTTCTTTTTTATTCATTTATATATGTGTTTGAGTATTGTACATAACCGAGGTAAAGGCACAGTGACCTTTAACCCCCACAGGCTATGGCTGGTGGAGTGTTGTAGGATGGAGAGCCAAGGCAAACAATGGATCCCATGACTTGGGCAACATTATGAAGGGGCATCGAGGTTGCAGTAGAAGATTCATCATAGGGGTAGAAGGGGGCTTGGAGAGAGTGTGCAAGGGGGTATGAGAGAAATTTTCCTAGGTGCGGTGAATTGTTTCTCTACCCTTAAGGCCTTTATATAGCTAGACTTGTTGCCCTCCCACTCTTTCCCCCTTTGTTTCTTGTGTCAGTTGTGCAACTCTGGGTGCCTATCGCTACCAAAAGCACACAATCCACCAGCTACATTTTGTTGGTAGCCCAGCTTAGCGTAGGCTGTCATTTACATCATCGTCTAGCCATGACGTGCGATTAGATGGTTGCTAGAATTTCACGATGGTGGTCTCTTTTCAAAATGTAGAAGAGTAAAACTTGGTTGTATACTACTTGTGTATATAGCTTAAGGGGCTGACTAAACATTTGGCTTTTCTATATAACTTGAGTTTTAAAGCAATAATTCACCATTTATACATCCTTGGATACGATTGCTTCAGTCATCTGGACCTTATAATTTGAAAATGTTGCATTTAGTTAGATTTGAAGGTTCTATTTTCTTATGACTACTTCACTCATGATATGTGATTAGATGGTAATTCTAACCGTGTGATGTGTTCTTACAGTCTATCTCAACTTAATGCTAGTTCTCATTTTAAACTATTGTTATTACAACTTGATAAACTGATTGAATGCTAATCTAAGCTTGTGAACTAGATGCAAAGTCATTATTGTTATAGTCTGATTCTAGCTCAATGCTAATCTGAGCCTGTGAATTAGATGGCCCCTCATGCATAGTCATTGTTATTATAGTCTGATTCTGACCGAATGCTAATCTGAACCTATGAATTAGATGGTCCCTCATGCACAGTCATTGTCAAACAAGCTCAATGGTTGTTTGAGATTAGTATACTATTTGGGATTTACATTTTTCCCTTGTTTGGGATTTATTGACTGGGATTTACTAAAATAAGCGTGGTGGTTGTTTGGGATTTACTAAAGGTTATATTTTGTGGGGGTTGCAAGTAATCCTAAACCAACAAAAATGCATTTCGTTGCCAGTGCCTACCTCCTCTAGCCTTAACTGGTGTTTGAGCTGAAACAATCATGATTGCATGATGTTCCAACCACCGAGTTGGTTTACGACAATCACATTAAGTCCAAGCCAACCTGGCTCTGGTGTTTGAGCTGAATTAGCCACACGGTTGCATGATATTCCAACCATCGGGCTGGTTTAGGACAATCACATAACTGGTGTTTGAGATGACCCAATCACAATTGCATGATGTTTCGGCCACCGAGCTAGTTTAGGACAATCACATTAAGTACAAGCCAGCCTAGTTCTAGTGTTTCTAGTGTTTGAGCTGAACTAGCCACACAGTTGCATGATATTCCAACCATCGGGCTAGTTTAGGACAATCACATTAAGTCCATGCCAGCCTAGTCAACTATCCCAAAGCTCAATCACAAACAACCATCAGGCTAGTTTAGGCAACCACTGACCTACGTTGTATTAAGAAATGAAACAAGTAAAGTATCCCAAAGCTCAATCACAAGCAACCACTGGGATGGTTTAGGAAACCACTGACCTGCGTTGTATCTGTTGAGATATCAAGCTCTATCCCCGACATATCTCCTGGATGACTATCATTTATGTCACCGCCTATGTTAGTTGTACTCGTGGTGTAGTTAGACTACCACGTATGTTTTTGGTTTGGGTTCACATATGAACCACGTATTTTAGGTTTTGACATATAAGGTATTTCCCTCTTCTATTGTATTGTTGTTGTGTGCAAAAGTGAAGAAAGGCTTCACCCTCCAACCTTGTGTCCTCTCTCTTTTGTGTGTTGTGAAGAAAGCTGAACTTGAGTCTCCTATCTCTCTCCCTCTTTCTTTACATGGTATCAGAGCCTTGTTCGTGGTAAGGAGCTCAAGAAAGAAAGCCAAGTTTGTGGTGTCCTGGTAAGAGGACCAGTGTTGCTTTCCCACTTCGAGTTTGGGAGCAAATCTTTGCAGGTAGCACAGCCAGAAGTGCAGGAGTGCACTGCTTCAGATTGAGAGGCCCTTCGCGGTGCGGCGAGAGCGCAGTATATGCTGCGGGAGAGGGCGAAGCCATCGGTGACTTTATTTTTTTGAATTGAGGCCGTTTCGGGGCCCGTTTTGAGGGCGGAAGTTCTTCGCAGGCACTCAGAAAAAGGTCCTGTTTTTGCTGTGCGACCACTGCACGCGGCCAGTCGGTGGAAAGGTGCCATAGAAACTGCGTCGTATGCCTATGTGCAGAGATATTGGGAGTTGCAGATTCATGCCTGTTGCCTGTTGATGCAAAATCGTCACTAGGAAGTGACTGTGTGGTGAAATACCACTTTCGTCAGTGTTGCAGATCTGCCCCTGTGAGGCTTTTCGCAGAAGTTTTGCTATTTGCCCTTGTGAGGCATTTGCTGTGTTTACAGGTTGCTGTTGCAATTCGTGATTTGTAAAATGTCTGAGAATCTGTCTACCATTGTCAGTGAGAAGCTTGACAAGAACAACTTCCAAGCATGGAAGTTCAGGATGACAAACTTCCTTATGGGAAAGGGAGTTTGGGATTACATCAGTGGTGAAACTGCAGAACCAGTTTTGGGTACTGCTCCCACTCCTGCTGAATTGAAGGCCTTTAAGGAATGGCATGAAAAAGCCAGAAAATGCTTGTATTGGCTATCTGTTAGCATTTCAGATTCTATGATTGTGCATATACAGGATCTAGAGACGCCTAAGGAAGCATGGGATACATTGGTGAAGCTGTATAGCACAAATACCAAAGCACGAAAGATGCAGCTAAAGCAGGAGTTGCACAATGTGCAAAGGAAAAATCTGAATATAAATGAGTATTCCTTGAAGGTGAAAGGCCTTGCAGATTCTCTTGCCTCCATTGGAGCACCTGTTGATGATGAGGACTTAGTGTCTGTGACCTTGAATGGTCTTGGGAAAGATTATGCACAATTTCGGACATCCATTGGAGTCCGTGAAACATTTCCTGATTTTCAGGAACTTATTGCTCTCTTGCTGAGTGAAGAGCAAAGGAATGGTGGTTCAGCCACCTCAACTTCTCAAGAGACTGCTTTCTACTCGAATACAGGTAGAGGCAGGGGTAGAGGAAGAGGCCGTTCTGGTGGCCGTGCAGGAAATCAGAACCAACAGCAACAACAGGAAAACCAGTCCTATGGAGGAGGACGTGGTAGTTCTAGAGGCAGGGGGAGCCAAAGAGGCCGTGGTTCATGGCAAAGGAACCAGTAAGTAAATAGCAGCACAGAATGCTATTATTGTGGAAAGCCTGGACACAAGGAGAATACATGCTATAAAAAACAGAATGACATCAAAAGTGGGAAGTTGCAGCAAAGCAACTATGCATCATCAAGTGGGCATGGTGACGACAGAAATGAGCACCTTTTTGTGATGCAGCATATGGTTAACTCCATGTCAGGAGATGCTGCAGCTTGCAATGATGTTTGGTATGTTGATTCAGGTGCCTCTAATCACATGACCAGTCATGGTGAGTGGTTTCATGATGTTAGAAATTTGGATAAGCCAGGTTATGTTGAAACAGGTGATGATACTGCACACCCAATTACGCAGGTTGGTAAAGTGCCATTGGCTATGCAGGATGGCAAAACAAAGTACTTGGCAGATGTACTTCATGTTCCAAAAATCACTAAGAACCTGGTTTCAGTTGGCCAGATGGTTGAGCAAGGTCTGCAGGTTAGATTTAATCCTGATGGATGCTTCGTTGAAGACCTGAAAAATAAATGCCGCTTGGTTGCGAAAGGCAACAAAAATGGAAGAATGTTCACCTTGGATGTTGATATGCCTGAGGTGAAAGCTGCTATGTTTGCGCATGGGAGAGGTGTCATTGCAGATATTGAGATATGGCACAAGCGCATTGGGCATGTGAATATACAAAGGCTGAAATCTATGCAAACGAAAAACATTGTTGCAGGTTTGCCTAAATTCAGAGTTGAGGGAATGCAAAAGGTATGTGAAGCATGCCAAATGGGTAAGCAGGCCAGACATGCATTTCCCAAAAATGCTAAGGTGAGCAAAAGACCTTTGGAAGTGATCCATTCAGATGTTTGGACAACCAAAGCTGCTTCTATTGGTGGATGCCATTATTATGTGACGTTTATTGATGACTACACTAGGAAGGTGTGGATTTATTTTATGAAGCACAAAAGTGAAGTGTTCAGCCACTTCAAGGCTTTTAAGGCCATGGTTGAAAAAGAGAAAGGTGTGCATATTAAAGTGCTAAGATCTGATGGAGGGGGAGAGTACTTTTCAGAAGAATTTTGTGAATATCTGAAAGAACAGGGAATTCAAAGGAAGTACTCATGCAGGTCTACCCCTCAGCAGAATGGGGTTGCAGAAAGGAAGAACAGGCATATTGCAGAAGTAGGTCGGGCGATCCTAAATGAGAAAAACATGCCTGATTATTTTTGGGCTGAAGCAGTAGCAACTGCTGTTTATATTATGAACAGAACCCCCACTGCAGCTGTCCATGGCATGACGCCTGAAGAAATGTATACAGGCCAAAAACCAGATATTTCTCACTTGAAGGTATTCGGTTGCATAGCTTATGTTCATGTTCCTGATGAGAAGAGAACAAAGCTGGATCCAAAGGCAGAAAAATGCATCTTTATTGGATATGCTCAGCACCAGAAAGGGTATCGCTGTTATAACCCTTCCACCCGCAAAATGCAAGTGAGCAGAGATGTTGTTTTTGATGAAATGAGCAGCTGGTATGCACCAACTGTTATGGTAGGAGATGTAGATGCAGGAAATGGGAATGCTGCAATAAATGCAGAGCAGCAATCTCAAGCCTTGAGTGGACCCAGAGAGTCCTCTACTAGTGGATCGAATGCATGGACAGGGAGATTGAGATCTAGTGAATCGTCACATGGCAGTCCTGATAGTGTTGTGCAGGTATCACATAAGGGAAAAGAAAAAGTGGACCATACTCCAGTGTTTGATGTGTCTGCTGGTAGCTCTCATGTTGATGGAGAGTCAAGCGGCTCTGAAATGAGCCTTGATGAGGAACTTGGGATTCCTTCTGTTGTTACACCTGGTGCAAGGAAAAGCAGGCATGATTTAAAGACTCCTGCAACTGATCCAGTTGTACGGAGGTCCACTCGTATTAAGTATCCAGTTGACAGGCTGAGATATGATGGGTATACAGCACATCACTATGCTTATATGGTCAAGGTTCTAGAGGAGCCAGAGCCCACATGTTTTGAGGATGCAGCAGGGCATAAAAATTGGGAAGCAGCTATGGATGAAGAGATGGCTGCCTTGGATGCAAACCACACTTGGGATTTGATGCCTTTGCCTCATGATAAGAAGGCTATTGGCTGCAAGTGGGTTTACAAAGTAAAGCACAATGCTGATGGGTCTGTTAGCAGGTACAAGGCAAGATTGGTTGCCAAAGGTTTTGCACAGACATATGGAATTGACTATGAGGAAACTTTCAGCCCAGTTGCAAGGATGGCAACCGTGAGAGCAGTAATTGCTATGGCTGCTGCAAAGGGATGGTCTTTGCATCAGATGGATGTGAAAAATGCCTTCTTGCATGGTGACTTGCAGGAAGAGGTTTATATGATGCAGCCAGAAGGTTATGAGGATAAAGCACACCCCGATTTTGTATGCAGGTTGCGCAAAGCCTTGTATGGCTTAAAACAGGCGCCGAGGGCATGGTCAGACAAGATAGGGCAATATCTTGTCACTATTGGATTTCAGATTTCCAATTCAGATTTTTCACTTTATGTGAAAAGGACAAACAGAGGGATTGTGCTTATAGTCATCTATGTTGATGACTTGATTATTACAGGTGATAGTGATGCAGACATTAATGAAGTGAAGCTGCTGTTGAAGCAGAAATTTGAGATGAAGGATTTGGGAGAGCTGCGTTACTTCTTGGGCATTGAGGTTATTAGATCCCCGAGTGGGATATGGCTGTTGCAAAGGCAATACGGTTTGGACATGCTGTCCAAATATGGGATGACAAGCTGTAAGCCTATCTCTGTTCCATTGGAGCAGAATGTGAAGCTCAATGCAGAGTCAGGTGAGCTTCTTGAAGATATTACTATGTACAGGCGCATAGTAGGTAGCTTGATTTACATGACTATAACCAGACCAGATTTGAGCTATGCTGTGGGGCTGGTGAGTCAGTTTATGCAGGCACCGAGGAAGCCACATTTGGATGCGGCTAGGCGCATACTGCGGTATGTGAAGTCCACATTGCATTATGGACTGTTTTATGAAGCTGGCTGTGCATTACAGGTACATGGATACACAGATGCTGACTGGGCTGGTAGTGTCTCAGACAGGAGATCTACTAGTGGTTTTATGTTTTCCCTTGGGAGTGGTGCCATCAGTTGGAGCAGCAAGAAGCAGCCAACAGTTGCCTTGTCGAGCACAGAGGCAGAGTACAGGGGTGCAGCAATGGCTGCATGTGAGGTAGCTTGGTTACAGAAGCTACTTGCAGATATGGGACAGTCAGTTCATGCAGCAGTTGTCATTCATTGTGACAACATTAGCAGCATCATGCTTGCTAATAACCCAGTTTATCATGCTAGAACGAAGCACATTGAGGTGCATTATCACTTTGTGAGAGAGAAGGTTCTAGCTGGTGAGATTGATCTTGTCTATGTCAGCACTGAGGAGCAGGTGGCTGATATCTTTACGAAGGCATTGGGTACCGAGAAGCTTTGCAGATTTAGGAGCTTGCTTGGTGTACGTGAGATGGATTTGAGCTTGAGGGGGAGTGTTGAGATATCAAGCTCTATCCCCGACATATCTCCTGGATGACTATCATTTATGTCACCGCCTATGTTAGTTGTACTCGTGGTGTAGTTAGACTACCACGTATGTTTTTGGTTTGGGTTCACATATGAACCACGTATTCTAGGTTTTGACATATAGGGTATTTCCCTCTTCTATTGTATTGTTGTTGTGTGCAAAAGTGAAGAAAGGCTTCACCCTCCAACCTTGTGTCCTCTCTCTTTTGTGTGTTGTGAAGAAAGCTGAACTTGAGTCTCCTATCTCTCTCCCTCTTTCTTTACAGTATCAAGCATGTGTATGATGTGCTCGTCAAACATCTTGTATCCCATCTGCTTTCTACAGATGTCCTTGTTATCTAGAGAAACTCTCAAGAGATGCATGAAGAGTGGAAGCAATGCCTAATCATCTTGATCCGAGTAGTCTATGTTCTTCAATAGAATGCAAGAAAAGGAGAGACAGCCTAAGTGCAAAATTCATTGCAATAGTGGTGACGTTTTGGCACAAAAATACAAGGTGTTGGTAGGGTTGTCACTCTATGAACTTTAGAGTGCAGGCTAAAGCTTGTGAAGACTCGAGAATGGTATTTACCTGAATGGCCTGATATTGCTTCCTCGAATGCTACCACTAATCATGACATCACAACTCATTTTCTTTGCTCTGATGGCAATGATTGAATGCATGCATCTGCAACAACTATTTCTTGTTGTTGCTACTCTACAAGGAGTATTCTGTTCCTTGTGCCCTGACCAAGCTTTTTAGCTTTTCTATCTCATAGCCTCTGTTTGCTTCTCTTGTAAGCCATGGCGAGCTACATGTTGCTATGGCAATGATCAATGAAAGACGACAATGCCAAACCAAAATAGAGAGAAGCTAGCTAGTGAGGCAAGCAAAGAATAGAAGACAATTTACCCGAAAGAAGACAATGGCAAACCAAAGTCTGTGCAAGGCCATGTTGAGGTGCGTGCGAGTTGTAGGGCATGTGCATGATGAGGGCAGGTTGCACGTACTTAATCTTCCAAGATTTAATGGATGGGAGGTGTGAAAATTTGAAATTCGTGGGAGTAATAAAATTTCAGCCATCGGTTTTCCCCCGTCTGGCGATACACGTTTCCTCTCTTTTTCTCTCATTTCCTCTCTTTCCTTCTCTCTTTTCCACCCACGTGAAGCTTCAACAACTTGACATTGAGAAATCATATACAGACTTCTGTCACTCCAATTCAAAGAATGCATGAATCTATAAATGCTTGCTCAATGTCAGGCTATCTTTTTCTCTCTTATCTTTTCCTATTTTTTATTTTACGCCTTAGCCATATTTGGTTCTTTTTTTTTAATAGACAGATTCTAAATGGAACAACCACGTCCTCACCCATGGCTGTCCTCCCAAAACCCCAACCCGGCTCCCCATGTTGGAGTGATTTGAGACATCCAATCTCTGCTATTTTATGTAGCAGAGAAGATTGTGCACAATACAGACTGGTGAAGTATAACATCAAAGTGTGTGCACTTAGGTGGGACCCTCACTGAAGGCACATGGAGCTAGGGAGATTGAGGCAAGCACGAAACAACCTACGGGATCTCCGTAAGTTTTGGAGAGACTGCCATAACCATTGGACCACCAAAGATGATTGGATAAAGGACATAATGGGTTGTGTAGAGGTCTTCATGGACTGCCAGTATGTAATCCCTGAAGAGTATGACCTCATATTAGAAGAAGTGGAAGATGAGGTCCGGAGTGACCCACCTAGTGATGAGGAGGAAAGTACCTTAGACATTAATGCAGAGTAGTAGACCTCCTCCACTATTTTTGCATTTTTGGAGAATGTCTCTTTTGGAGACAGATTTTGCTTAAGAATACTATTTTCTGTGCTCTCTTTTTGTATATGAGAACGTATTTAACAATAGTATTTTTTGTGATATTTTTTATATATGAAAACCTTCTTGGATTCCACTTGTCTATCATAAATATTTGCCCTTTCATAATTGGCTTTTTATAATTATCTTAAGTAAATAATTATCCTTTCTGCGTTGATGTCCTTTCATAATTGTCTTAAGTAATTAAGTGTCTTTTTATAGTTTTATTAAATTGAATTTGAGTTTGAATTTAATAATTGTCTTAAGTAATTAATTGTCTTTTCGCTTCTTACCCGCTCGTGTTTATTTTTGTTTTCATATTTGTGTCTACATTTGTCCAATACCCCCAAATTAGACATGGCATCATGTCGCACGTCCTCGTAGGAGGAGACATCATAGGAGGAGACATCATGATTGAGTATGGAACCCCTCGTAGGAGGAGACATCATGATTGTACTCTCCAGAGGCTTTTGATTCCACTCAGCTGACTCCTTAGGGGACCCCTTGGGCCGACTCCTCTTGTGCCCAACACTGCGACTTTGCTAGTAGCCCATGGCTTCGATGGGAGTCCCGATGAGTTTGTCGCATGGATGAGTGATTCGGAGGTAGTGAGATTCTTCTCTTTTCTATCGCAGAGTACCTTAGCTATTCCCTCTCCTTCACCCCTCGAGGGTAGATCAGGGCCATCGATGGTTGGACCTACCCGAGAGCCATCTCCTCTAGCCCTTTCAACCAAGGGGTCATCACCTAGGCATACCCATCATAAGGGAAGGAAGAGTAGGAAGGGTCCAGGCTACTATGGTGACTCGGGGGATGTAGACCAGTCAAGTCCCTTGCCCTCTCCCACTTCCACTCCCTCTACTACTCCTCGCTCCGTAAGTGCTTGCAGTACCACCCCTCGCTCTAGCTCTGCTACTGCCACTCCCACTCCCCCTTTCCCGCTCGAGGACCTATACTATGAAACCACTAGGGGTGGAGAGATAATAGAAAATAAAAAGGGCTCAGAAGTGCTGGCCACCATGAGGCGATTGATGAGCCACCACTTCAAGAGACACATAAATATTGATTGGTGGTACCAGGATGATGAAAAGAAGAAGGAAGTAATTGAGGAATTGAAAACACAATACCCTAACCCCCCAAATTGAGAGTTCAATGACAATTGCATGCGAGAGCGCATGTGTGCTGTCTTGAAGCATCGTAGGTCAACCTTGCACGCTTCCATCACAAAGGGGAATACTAAACCCAGCTAGGCAGATAAAGCTAACTGGAAGTTTTTGATGGAGTACAGGGACCAACCCTAAAAGCTTGAGAGTTAGAGGAGGGCTGTGAGGAGACAACTCGACACCGTAGGTACTTTGCACCTCAACAATGGTGGTGGAATGGCTGTGTTCAAGGCATGGGTGGTAAGTGTACTTCTTCTCATTTAATTTATTGTTCAGCGATGAGCGACAGTCGATTGGGCTAAGGTGGTTGCTTGCTCGAAATAAGTCTACTCCTACTTATAATCTCACTTTTTAAATTGTTTTATTCTTTAAGTTCCAGTCTATCCAATTGATATGGTTTCACTCTTAGGGTGCAAGCTCAAATGTCCCATCAGTGGAGCAGAGCAGTGATGATAAGGAGGCAAGTCTCAAGGGATTTGGCTTAGACGGCTTCAATGAGGACCAGGGATCAGGCGTAGCTCATGAGGGCCAAGGATTAAGCCAACATGATGACAATGATGATTCGGATGAGTAGTAGTAGTAGTAGTATTAGTAGTAGTTTGTATATACTCCAACATGTATATGCTTTTGTATGTCAGCTCGTTTGAGTGATTTTGTATCACCCTTTTCGAAAGGGAAATTTTGTGACAAACAAGGTTGTATATACTTCAGCATTTATATGCTTTTGTCTCTTGGCTCGTTTCAACAATTTTATATCACCCCTTTCACAAGGGAAATTTTGTAACAAACAAGGTTTGAGAGTTTTATCTTGCCTATGTGCTTGTAAACATTTTTTTATAATGCCAAAAAAAAAAACATTAGTGGGGCAAAGCAGGTCTTGTTATGGCCCTGTTTTGCCCCACTAATGTTTTTTTAAACATTGTTAAGGGTCACTATATAGCGATGCTTTACCAGTGTCACTATATAGCGACCTTTACTAGAGTCACTATAAAGGGATGCTTATATAGCAATGCATGTTTTCTAATGTTAATAGCGACATAAATAACGACCTTTGTGTCCGTTAAAAAAAACTTTTTAGTGTAAAGAAGGTCAGTATTTTCATTGGAAAATGGCCTGTAACACCTATTTCATTAATTTTGGACTTTTTGTGTTGTTTTTGGACGAAGCCCAAAAATCCTTCCCAAATGAAAACTTTACTTTATGAAAATATCCTTTCCAAATCAAAATTTTACTTTCTAAAAAGTTTCTTCCCAAATCAAAAGTTCACTTTGTGGCACTGTCATATTCACATAAAAATATTGTTTTTTCAATCTATATTTTTGCACCAACATGCAAGAATTTGAAATAATCCTATATTAGAAATTCTAGCTATATCTAAGTTATTTGTTAATTTAATTATTTTTAATATTTTTCCTTGACGTTTTTCCTTCCCAAATCAAAAGTTCACTTTGTGGCTCTATCATATTCACATACAAATATTGTTTTTTCAATCTATACTTTTACACCAACATGCAAGAATTTGAAATAATCCTATATTAGAAATTCTAGCTATATCTAAGTTATTTGTTAATTTAATTATTTTAAATATTTTTCCTTGACGTTTTTCGTTGACGTGATAAATTTATAAATCCATGAAAGGAGACTTAAATATTTCATGAAAATAACATTGTCACTCGGCAATATGCACAAAATTTAACAAAACTTTTAATAAATAGAAAGAAGACATGATGCCATAAGACCAAAGAGGGATAATAGCAATTGTAGCTTTATGTATATGATTACATTGAGAGACGTTGCTCTTAGCTACAGTCTTTATATCCAAAATGATATAGATTGAACATATGTTTACAATTTAAATTGTTGCTCTTAAAGAGCCTCAATTCGTGCCATCTGCATAATTTGACACCCCATTGTCTTATTGCTCAATGTCATGACAGTCCCTTGCCAGTTGCCATCTGCATAATTTGACCTAGGCTTGTCTTGCCAAGCCTTGCCCCTTGGGCGCATTGACTCCCCATTGTCTTATTGCTCAATGCAATAGTCCCTTGCCAGGTGCCATCTGCATTAACTCCCTGTTGTCTTGCCAAGCCTTGACCCTTGGGTGACATCCAGTGTAAAATACAGGTGCCATCTGCATTAACTCCCACAAGTTATCTTGCCAAGCCTTGCCCCTTGGGTGCATTGACTCCCCATTGTCTTATTGCTCAATGTGATAGTCCCTTGCCAGGTGCCATCTGCATTAACTCCCTATTGTCTTGGCAAGCCTTGACCCTTGGGTGACATCCAGTGCATATTTTGACTCTCATTTGACATACGAGGTGATGACTCTGATTATAATTGTCTTGGATTGGCTCCTTGCCTAGTACCCAAATAAAATCCTTCTGAATCAATGGACTTCAATACAAAGCTTTAATCATGGACATTCTTCATTTGCGCTATCTCCTTCTACTTCCTCCATGGCGAGCATCCTTAAAAATTCGTGTATATGCAAAATAGTTTGCTGTAGTATTTTTATTTTTCCTTCTATCTCATATCCCATGTGCTTCTTTGATTTCTTTGCCCTTGAATGCCAAGACACTATGATTGTCTCCGTCGAAACTTGAGAGACTGCTTCATCATTTGGGACCCACTCCTTCATTATACAATTAGTATATAATGTGTTGTTATCCATATTCTCCTTCCTGCCCTTTGGCTCATACCATACCGCTGTAAATGTTGTAGCTCTCCCTTGGTCATCTCTTTGCACATCAACTACTTTTGCAACCCAAAACTTCACATTCTCATATTCATCATCCGATGGCCGAACCACAACAAAACAATCAACCTCTATATCTACTTGTGGCATAAACTCTCTCTTCTTCGGTCCACAATATGGACGTGGGAGTAATGATACAAAATCATTTTCAAAGACTGGAGCTGGGCGCAAATCATTATGAACATTTGGCCAAAACATATTGCATTCTTCCTTGACATCCTTTGAGCCTCGCATTCTCTCAAGGTCCTTTATTAGATTTCGTGTCTTGTTAATTACAGTGGTAGTGTGTTCTCTCCAAGTAGGCTTCGAATCAGGATAACTCTGGAGCATTTCGTCTTTGTATGTAATAAATGCTTTCAATCCATCTATTTCACAATTAGACCTCTCATTAAATTCTTGTATAGGAGCCCATGTTGGATACCTTTCCTTGCTGGGAATTGAAGTTAAGAGACTGTAAGGTTCTTCAGGTTCCCATTTTGTATCATGAGAATACTATTGCCATTGCATTACGGGTTTTTCATCTTTTAAAAAAAAACGAAAGTAGTGTGGATTGGTATGACCTGTCAATGCATCACCACCCGTTTGTATGAAAGGTAGAATGAAGCTCTTCCAATCATACATTCTTTCGAGCCTCTCACATACTGTACTTTCCTTATGACCACCAACTTGCCTGCCACATCTTCTTACCAAGTCATCTATTGTCTCCACATCCTTGCATTTAAGCTCCCTTGAGACTGTGCTAAAAACCTGATCGATATCCTCATGTGTATGCCCAACATACAAAAATCCACATTCGACCTCATTGAAGATTCGATGGAGCAGAAGGCAAACATAAGTACATTCTTATTTTCTCGCCAGCAATTATCAGCTTGTATTCTCAAAGTCGGTGGCAGGCGACCTTTTTCTGCATGTACATTGCGAATTGCCTTCATAATAGATGTTACAACTTGATTGCTATCATGTAGATGCAAGGAATCAATCCATATATCTGCAAAGAACTTAATTCCATGCACTAACACTCCACATAGATGTGTCTTTAGAAAGTGCTTTCCTTGTAATTTAGGTGGAGTGGCAACAAAACGAGGCAATGTTGTTGTATTCTGATCCATGCCATCTACAATAAGACACATGTAGTCATCAGGATGCGAAATAGCTTGCTCCTTCCAAAATGCATATTTTTGTCTGGAATGTCGAATAAGGTCATGATGAGATTTTCGGTTTTTTTTGTATAATTCCCTTTGATTTGGACATGTTGCACTCTCAATCGCTCGCTTTAAATCATCACAGACATTGCACTTTGACATTTTTTGCCTCCTTGGGATTTTAACATATCCAAAGTTCTTCTTCCAAAGAGTATACAAAGTATGAGAAGAAGCTACAGCATCCCCTCTTTGCCTTTGCTTTTCTGCAATAGAGTCAAATACTTTGAGCTTTGTCAAGCCCATTGGAAGGTGCATTTCAGTGATCGCGTCACCGTTAGGGAGTTTGGTAGATATATGGGGTTGAGGCAAAGCATTTTCATGTATGAAGTCTTGTAAAATTGCTGCTGCCCTGACAGTTGAGATTCTTGATTTGGACCTTCCTCTATTACCATGAATGCTAAATTTGTTGCCGCCCTTTGCCTTGGTGACTAAATCCCAATATGTACCATGGGATAATCCAGTAATATTGCGATATGCCTTATTGCAAATCCTTTTTCCATTTATGAGAGGTTTTACCTTTTGTCTTGAACTTAGCCTTTTATTGCCATTCTGAAGAAAGCAAGAGAGACTTGTGAGAAGGTATTCATTTCTTTCGCTTCCCCTTCTTTGCCACACGTGTCCTCTACATTCCCTGATGTCTGCAAGATCAATGAAGCGCATACATCTTCGCTTGCAACATAGATATCCCAATGCATTTAACATGTTCTCCTCCTTCATTACTCTCTTCCTCTTTGGTTGCTTTTGTGGATCTGCCTGGATTCTCTTTCTCTTCATGCATATGTATGACCGTTTTCGTTCCTCGTACACATTGTTATCTGTATTTATGCACTTCTTCTCCTCACATTTGTTTGTAACCAAGCATCCATGATTGGTCGTTGCATCCTTGTTCATATCACAATCAAAGTTAAATACTGAATAATCCTCTGTTGATCTCATCCTCATTTTTAACATACTCTTAGGACCATTCAATGAATTCAATATTCTACGAGAGTATTGAGAACCTTGAAACTCTTCCACTCCTGAGAGAACATCACTCATTGGGACATCTTGCATGGCTTTCACAAATCCACAACCTTGATTGACACCAGGTTTGTTAATATGCATGAACTCATCCACACTTGACAAGACATCGCTATTGAAACCTTTGCCCTTCTCACTGTGCAAGAATTCATCCACCCCAGATAAGGCTTCGCTTCTAAAATCATTTTGTTTCTTGGAACCAATGAACTCATCCACTCCAGATAAGATGTCACTTCTATAATTGAGTATATTGAAATCATCCATATTTGAAGTGATAGAGCCTGGCACATGGGCACGCTTTTTAGGTCCTTTGATATTGTAGTATGCGTTGTCTTTATCATTGAAAACCACGTGCCTCTTTCTCATGTTTAAAAATTGCATGCTCCATCTCATATTCTTGCCTACCTCATAGTAGGGATCACATAAGGATGTTATGTTATCAACCATACCATCATCAGTGACTTTTAGAATCCTCATCTGTGCAAATGACCATTGCTCCACTTGTTCAAATCCCAATACTTCACCTTCTGCTACAATCTTATTTGCAAATGATCTCATTTGTAAAATGTCCCCTATAGTAAAATCCAAGGTGGTGCACTTTGTATTCTTGATAATGTCTGTTGCATAAGTCTCATCTTTGTCCCATGCTATAAATGATTTGTTGGATGTATTGTAGGGCATAACATCTCCAAGTGTTTCCATATCTCCACATTTATACTTTAGCTCAACATGTGCACTAAGAATCTTTGATACAGTAACTGCTACCTTATCTTCGCCAAGTGTTGAAGGTGTGTGCAAAGTATTGTGCCCATCCAATATGCTTTGCATTGTCGATCAAGCATAACACACTATTTCTGCCTTACTGTCATGCACAACCATATAAAAACACGGCCATAGGTGTGTTATTCAAATAAGTACTTATAAGATGGGGGCTCCACTTTGCACGCAAGTCCCTTTTAACTACGTTGAGGTGCGTGCAAAGTATTGTCACCATCAGATATGATTTGCATGGTCGATCACGCATTATGCACCTTTTTTTCCCTAATGATATGCACATTCGCACAAAAACACGCCATTAGGTGTGTTATCTGACCAAGTACTTATCGGATGGGTGTGCCTCATTGAGAACATTTCAATACCACCTAGGTTAAGGTGTAAGAAACGTTTTGTGTCCATCAAATATGCTTTGCATGGTCGATCGAGCATTAAATACTATTTTTGCTCTAGTGTCATGCACATCCGTCAAAAAACAAGTTGCTAGGTATGTAATCCAATCAAGCACTTATGGGATGCGCGTGCCGCTTTGCATATAAGTCTATTCCACCTAGTTGAAGGTGTGTGCAAAGTATCGTGCCCATCGGATATGCTTTGCATGGTGGATCGAGCATTAAATACCATTTTTGCCTTAGTGCCATGCACATCCGTTAAAAAATACGCTACTAGGTGTGTTATCTGACCAATTACTTATCGGATGGGTGTGCCTCATTGCTAACATTTCAATACCACCTAGGTTGAGGCATACGAAAAGTTTTGTGCCCATCGGATATGCTTTGCATGGTCGATCGAGCATTAAATACTATTTTTGCTCTAGTGTCATGCACATCCGTCAAAAAACACGCTTCTAGGTATGTTATCCGATCAAGAACTTATGGGATGGGCGTGCCACTTTGCATGTAAGTGGATTCCACCTAGTTGAAGGTGTGTGCAAAGTATTGTGCCCATCGGATATGCTTTGCATTGTCGATCAAGCATAAAACACCGTTTTTATCTTAGTGTCATGCCCATTCGTAAAAAAACGCAGTCCTAGATGTGTTATTCAAACTAGTACTTATCGGATAAGGGCTCCAATTTGCATGCAAGTCCGTTTCCACTAGGTTGAGGTGTGTGCAAAGTATTGTCACCATCGGATATGATTTTCATGGTTGATCACGCATTATACACCGTTTTTTTCCTAGTGGTATGCACATCCGCAAAAAAAAACACGCCCTTAGGTATGTTATCTGACCAAGTACTTATCGGATGGGTGTGCCTCTTTGACAACATTTTAATACCACCTAGGTTGAGGTATGAGAAAAGTATTATGCCCATCGGATATGCTTTGCATGGTCGATCAAGCAGTAAATACCATTTTTGCCTTAGTGCCATGCACATCCGTAAAAAAACACGCTCCTAGGTGTGTTATCCGATCAAGCACTTATGCGATGGGAATGCCACTTTGCATGTAAGTCAATTCCACCTAGTTGAAAGTGTGTGCAAAGTATTGTGCCCATCAGATATCCTTTGCATGGTCAATCGAGTATTAAAATACTATTTTTACTCTAGTGTCATGCACTTCCGTCAAAAAACACGCTGCTAGGTATGTTATCCAATCAAGCACTTATGGGATGGGCGTGCCACTTTGCATGTAAGTCTATTCCACCTAGTTGAAGGTGTGTTCAAAGTATTGTGCCCATCGGATATGCTTTGCATTGTCGATCAAGCATAAGACACCGTTTTTGCCTTGGTGTCATGCACAACCATGAAAAAACACGGTCCTAGGTGTATTATTCAAACTAGTACTTATCGGATAAGGGCTCCAATTTTCATGCAAGTCTGTTTCCACTAGGTTGAGGTGTAAAGTATTGTCACCATCGGATATGATTTGCATGGTTGATCACGCATTATACACTGTTTTTTCCCTAGTGGTATGCACATCCGCAAAAAAACACGCCCTTAGGTATGTTATCTGACCAAGTACTTATCGGACGGGTGTGCCTCTTTGACAACATTTTAATACGACCTAAGTTGAAGTATAGGAAAAGTATTATACCCATTGGATATGCTTTGCATGGTCGATCGAGCATTAAATACCATTTTTGCCTTAGTGCCATGCACATCCGTAAAAAAACACGCTGCTAGGTGTGTTATCCGATCAAGCACTTATGCGATGGGAATGCCACTTTGCATGTAAGTCAATTCCACCTAGTTAAAGGTGTGTGCAAAGTATCGTGCCAATCGGATATGCTTTGCATGGTCGATCGAGCATTAAATACCATTTTTGCCTTAGTGCCATGCACATCCGTTAAAAAACACACTTCTACGTTTGTTATCTGATCAAGCACTTATGCGATGGGCGTGCCACTTTTCATGTAAGTCAATTCCACCTAGTTGAAGGTGTGTGCAAAGTATTGTGCCCATCGGATATGCTTTGCATGGTCGATCGACCATTAAATACTATTTTTGCTCTAGTTTCATGCACATCCGTAAAAAAACACGCTGATAGGTATGTTATCCAATCAAGCACTTATGGGATGGGCGTGCCACTTTGCATGTAAGTCAATTCCACCTAGGTAAAGGTATGTGCAAAGTATTGTGCCCATCGGATATGCTTTGCATGGTTGATC